>NC_083099.1:55935045-56085497 GCF_949774975.1 Lagenorhynchus albirostris
AAGTTCTTCTCTGACAAAAATGACCAAATGATTTTGTCCTCTAATCCTTGTTTGGAAAGATGTGAGCATGGAGAAAATGGTGGATAGAGAGCACAGCAGGCTAGTAATTTTGTCCAAGGCTACAACCTTGGACAAATGCCAAAGAGGACCAAGAAGATCCAAAGCAAAGCTAAGTCCATGTAAGCATTCAGCTTGCAAAAAAGTCAGAGATAAAAGTATTAGTGTCAGTACCAGTCACTGAGAAGCCAAAGGTATTAACAAATTAATCCGCAGAGTGTTTGAAATAGAATTTGGTCATTTCCATTGGTCGGGCTAAGTTTGACCTCTTGAGAGGTCAAAATAAATGGACCCAAAGAAAAAAAGAAAATTCCCTCTTTTTTACCATATCACAAGGGGAAAATCTTGTACTGGCCACATGACCACACAGACTGTGGTCTTCAGTAAAGAGTAGTAATCAACCAAGCATACAAGTGTCCATGCCTACACCTGTGTCTATACCTGTGTCTGTCTATATTTCCATCTATATCTCCTGATCACGGGTAGGTTTTCAAAGAGACACATGACAAAGTAGGGTTCTTAAACTGAGCAGAAAATGGAGCAATGATAAAGAGTGCAGAGACAAATACTACAAGAAACAGCAGATGACAGCAGCTCTGGGCATGGTAAAAGATGCTAACAGAAAGAAAGGATAGAAAAGTAAAACTCAACATGGATACTCCAGCCTCCCAGAGTTAAAATTCTCAAAATTCCCCATGTTAAAAAAAAAAATAATAGAACTCACCTACAGGACCAAAAGGCTAGCTATGTAAAGGATTCAAATACTAGACTGGATATTATTTCCATAGACATAGTCATGTCATGACTCCACCTTTGTCCCTTGACCCCAGGAACACACAATTGTGTACACAAAATGCCTTGTCTCCAAAAGACAAACATTAAACTCATAGTCAAACATGCAACTCCCTTTTGCTACTTTTGTGACAAGCAACATATCTCACAATAACTTCTCTTATGACCGATTTCCTTACCTATAAAAATGGAAATTATTGTTTCTCCCCTATCTATCTCACTGGATTGTTTTTCAGATGAAATTACATCTCACAAAGGAAAACCTTTTATAAGGCATAAAGCACAGTGTACACAGAAAACATTGTTATTGATATTGATGAACATTTACACAAGTCATTCAGGCAATACCAAACAAGCGATGCTTCAGTGAATAGAAGCTTAGGATAGTGGAGAGTTGACAGTTGTCACTGGAACAGTTAGTCCTCTGTCCCACTTTGGTTTTTGTTTCTGCTCACTATGCCTGTACAATCTATTATCTATTCAGCCACTCCTTTTGGGGGGTGCTTTGCACTAAGCTGCTAATGTGTCACAATAAATGCAGTCTTTTTTTCTTAACCATTGTGTTCACAAAGCATGGGTCTTTCAAGAATCAGAATTAGATTGTGAATTGGCCCACGGGCTGAACACATAAACATTTTCTTTACCCAAGAATGACTTCAAATTTCTATTCCTTTCCAAAAATTGCATGGCAGTCTGAGGCTATAGATTATTAGACTATGATGAACCATATTTTTTAATAAAAATTAAATTCTAATCATCTGTCAGGCAACACAAGTGAAATACACAGTGTAATAAATTCCAGAACGTATTCGCTCTCTCCATCCATAACAAAATGGCACTAAATTCCTTCATACCACATTTCTACAGCTATGCAAAAATGCTTTTTAAAACCCCTTTTCAAAAAATCATTATTCAGGGAAGTACAAATATATACAAATGTTTATATATTTTCAAATTAACTCATGGAAGAAGAGGATAAAGAATCTCATAGATTCTTTGGGAATGTTTTATGTGTTAATAAACATAATTTGCACACCAGTGGTCCAACTTGGTCAGTATTTTTTTTTTTCACCAGTAGCAGCAACGCTGTCAAACCAAACTGATGAGGTAGAAAAAGCACAGGCCTGGAGGTCAAATAAACTGGTTTCTAGACTTTCTGTGCCACCAACTTGTGTGTAACCTTAGCTAATGTACGTAGTCTCTCTGGAACTTAGAATGCTCATTAAAATGAGACAGGTTGATTCTAGTATACGCAAAGTCTCTCTGACAGTCCTTAATTTACTTCCAAAAACCATTCTTCCCTTTTATTCATAATAATAGAACCTCCAAGATTTATCGATTCTCATAGCTATTCAGAATAAGCCTTCATTTTCCATCTTCCTTTGCAACTAGGCATGATCATATGGGTAAGTTCAAGTCAATGGCATATGAGTAAAAGTGACTGTGCTCTTCCAGGGAAGCAGCAAGCCCTCCCTCCCCTCCTCCCCCCCTCCATCTCCCCAACCGCTTCACCCTAAGGCTAAGGGCAGACATGGTCATGAGTCCTCTTGAACCATATAGACAAACAACATACCCCTGTAATGGCAGAGCAACTCGACAGAAAGAACGTAAGTCCGCAATACCGTGGAGTTGCCATACAGATCCTGGCATGTCAATCTGGACTATGACAAAAAAGAGAAATAAACACTAATCACTATAGCTTGGGGTGTTTTGGAATAGCTGAACTTAACTATTATATTTCCTCTCAGTTTAGAAGGCAATGTGAGGTAGTGAAACATCATGAGATTTTGAAAAACTGTAGACCTGGATTCAATCCTGACTCTACTGTATGACTTTGGGAAAATTCCTAAAAATCTCCGAGCATCTGTTTTCTCATCAGCAGATAATGTAAGTAAATTGAGGCTAGTAGAATATCTAGTAGTTGGTCAATAAATGGTAACGTTGTGATGGGTTTCTATTAACTGGTAACATGGTAATCATTCTGGGAAGAATCTGGGGTCATTCAGTTATATGGCTTCGGGATGACTTACAGTTCCCAAGATATCAAACTATTACCGTGTAATGGGCTGGACATTTAATCAGCTTAAAACTCTAAGACTCCTTAGCGTGTTTTATACATAAAGCCTATATTCCAGGCTCTAACCTTCAATCAGGAAAAAGTGCTGTGGCCCAGTACAGACTGGAAAATTAAAGTCTCTAAGTCCTAATGCCCCGGTCAGCCTACAACATTTTGAACAGCCACTGAGTTTGCACATGTCCTACGAGTATATAAAGAAACTAGGTATTATGTACAATATAATAATATAATTTGATGAACAATATGACATATAAATAAATATTTCCTTTGTGGAGATTTTTTTTTAAATATGCATTCCTGACATCATAACTGTCAAGAAACAGTTGAAACCATCTTGTTCCTTCATATGCCATGTTCTACTCTCACAAACTCAGCCAATTCAGGTGGTAAGAAAGGTAATCTAAACCTTCCCTCAGGGGAAAATGCCTTTTGTCCCCAACAGGCAAATTATAAAACCAATTTACTGAACACCGTGGAGATCTTCTTCACCTTTCTCCTGAAATTACAGACATTGGCTCAGAACAGAATTAAATTACAAAACTGATTGCTTTTACCTGGGAAAAATTTTTTTAATTTGTTCTGAAATGCTATCCTTCCTCAGTAGGAATAGAGGTTTATCATCATTACAAGCCTTCATCAAGAGGAGTTGAGAGGACTTCCCTGGTGGCGCAGTGGTTAAGAATCTGCCTGCCAATGCAGGGGACGTGGGTTCAAGCCCTGGTCCAGGAAGATCCCACATGCCACAGAGCAACTAAGCCTGTGTGCCACAACTACTGAGCCTGCACTCTAGAGCCCATGAGCCACAACTACTGAGCCCACGTGCCGCAACTACTAAAGCCCACGTGCCTAGAGCCCATGCTCCACAACAAGAGAAGCTACCACAATGAGAAGCCTGTGCACTGCAACAAAGAGTAGCCCCCTCTCGCCGCAACTAGAGAAAGCCCGCAGGCAACAGCAAAGACCCAACGCAGCCAAAAATTAATTAATTATTTTTTTAAAAAGTCACTGCACAAAAACATTTCCTCAGAAAGTCTCCAACTATACATCTCTTCCATATTATGACTTACGTGGTTGAAAATCTGTAATCTTTTTCATTTTTTAATAAATACCTGCCTTAACCTTCAGAGGATTGATATGGAGTTTTGAATTATACCTCAAGCAGAAAAAAATTAATGGATAAATGTTAAAATCATTAAATAGATTTTTGTCTAAGAAATGAAAAGAAAATGACTCAACCCAGGCCATTGTTATATGATGTATCTTTTTTTGGTAGTTTTTTTCTTCAGCTAGCATGCATAAGTCTTTTCTGTCTACCTGCCTGTCATCTTTCTGTCAAAAGATTTCTCACATCATATTCTTTTTAGCTCTCAAAACACTTCACTTTAAAATTTTATCACAGGATTTTCTAAGTTTTTCTTAGGTTATGTCACATAGCACAAAATATAAAAAGTTCCTATTTTCAAAAAGTCAGCTTTAATAATAAGAAAAAAAGATATAACTGACTATCCAGAGTATCTTTTTTGAATTGAATCTATAATCATTCTCCTTAAAATTTCTCATAGGGTTCTAAAGCTTGATAGACATTTTGCCTCATTAAAGTTAATGTGACATAACTATAAAAACAGAGAATAAAATTGTAGATGAGGGCTTCTTTTGCAGTCCTAAATCCTTTCCCTGAGGCTCTCCTGCTTTTTACCAAGAGAATTTCAGCTGGAAAAGTCAGTTTATACTGGAGTTAAAAGTTCATTCATTTTGACGTACCTGTGCCATTGTAAAAAAGAATCACATCTTCGCAGTAAGTTCCACCCTTCTTTCTGAATACTCTTTACTGACCCCTTATTGGTTTTCTTACAATTTAAATCAAGAATTAAATGCATGTCACATAAGACCAAAAACCATCTACAGAAAAAGGTTTTCGTGTCTTCGTTCCTTTCCCACTGCCATAATCCCTCTCTAAGGTCTCACAGCACTCCATCATCAGATGGCGGAGACCAAGATGATCAAGTTAACCTGCCTGGAACTCTGTAGATAGCAGGTGATGAGCGTTAACACAGAGGTTGCTTCCCAGAAACCAGGCCAACTGTTTGGGCGAAGGAAGGAAAGAGGAGAAAGTAAAGCATCCCATATAGTTTTAGTCTCATGATCTGCAATAGCTAGAAATCAGATCTGCATCTCATCCTACAAAATTTGATAGGAAAAGAACTCTTTGTCTCCCATCTGTGAGGACTCCGTCCCACATCTTTCACTGTGGATACGTTTTCTTTTTCAAATCACTCAGATTTTACCATATCCCTGAACACTTTCTCTGGAGCTCAATGTTCAGTAGAAATGGAATGGGTAATAAAGTTTACACATAAAAACACTTATCTCAGATTGAAAATAGAATCGTTTTTCCGAATGTAAATAACAAAAGTGTGTGTGTATATGTGTTTTAGCAAATCTAAGAGAGTTGGGGTTAAATCACCATGTTACATTTCTGCATCTTATAGCCTCATCAGGTCAAAGGTGAAGTAGATTATATATCCAGCTCAGTTGAAATCATCAAGCACTGAAAAACTCATTTTTTAAAAAAATATAATTAACCTCTTGAGCCTAAAGAGGGAAAAACAGTGATGTGGACGACTTGACTGTCTGAGAATACTAATGAGTTAGTACCTCTGGGTCTCTTTCTCACCAACTGACTTTAATACAACCCCGGCACCCCAGTAATCAGAGCCTAGAACTGGAATTGAGGTAGTCGGTTAGTGCAGCTCAGTGCAGAGTTATACTGACAAATCTGTACTAATTCTGGGCACTGGGCTTTCATGTCTTCATTCACCACCAGTGATTAATTTAATTCTGTTTATACGACTTAGGCATGAGGAAACCAAAAGAACTAGAGAATAAGGGAAGAACTCCAAACTGTTTTTGAATGCCTGCTATATATGTTTCATTTGTACTAACCCATAAAACTTAAATTAACCCAATTTTACAAATAAGTAAACTGAGTCAGCTAAGCTGTGTAACCAGCCAAGACTGCCTAATTAGCAAGTGACAAAGTGAAGATTAGAACGCAGATCTTTCTTATTTTAAGACCAATGTTCTTTTCATGACACCGGGACCCTTCCCAGAGGTTGCCTTTGTATTTGACTGCTGTCTTGCTTAGAACTTAAAACCAACAGTCCTAACTGGCTCTGAACACAAATAAGTGATGACCGTTTTCAATGTCCTGCAACAAAACCTTGAAGTAAACTTAGCTTTTCCATAAGAATCACAGAATTCACTTTCTGGTCTGACAAATGGGTTAGGGTAAAGGGTATGGTCTCACTATAAATGACCTAGGAGTGTGAAAAAGACAGCCTGAAAAAATGCCAGCCCACACTCTGGTGTACTGGCTACCAAACAGGAATCAAGAATACAGTCACAAAGGCCTGGAGGGGGACTTTCATGGACCAGGGCTTCTTTCCAATGACAGGCAAAACAATTTCTGTATATTCATACTTGTCAGATCAGAACATGTCCAGCCAGCGTGACAACAAGAAACTACTAGCTAAATTTTCTAATTCATATTTCTTAACAGCTTACCAAAAATGGCTTTTTTCTTTTCTTCCCTACCGCTACAAGTACGTTAATTCTGCAATGTTTACTCAGTGTTTGCCAATGGAAAAAAAAAAATTGCCTGAAGGGACAGATCCTTCTTAATTATTTTCCCCAAACCTGCAGTTTCTGTGTTTTTATTGCATGCCCAGAATGGACCTATCATTCATCGAGTGCAGTGTGTAAGAGCTCAGGGAAGGCTATGACTCAGGGGCAGCTCCACAGTGCAAGAACTACAGACTCCTGCTTGACTGTCTGCACCCATTCTTCAAAACTGATTCCTATACACAGTGCTCTCTCAACTTTCCAATTAACACCCTAATTATGTTTCAGCTTCTATCAAAAACTGACGAATTGTCCCTAAAGCCCAACTTTCAGCAATTTGGGCTACTTGTCACTGGGAAACCAGCAGAAAAATATTAAACCACCTGATTCTGCTGCTTTAACTGGCAATTCTGTGCTCATTAAAATGTATACAAGCAAGTAGGAATATTTGGGTCTACGTTAATAATAATCTGAACTATTTCAGTGTCAGACAACAGCGATTCTGAAAAATGGTAGCTGGGAATAATTTTTCATATCACGGTTGATAGCTACATGAAGTGGGGACAATGGAATCAGTAGATTATTTATTTCACATTGTCAGCTAGCTGGTTAACAGTGACATTTTCATTTCATCCTTAACTTGCTTTCTCTTGGTTATTTCCTAGATGTCTGTTCTCCTTCAAATTTTGGTATACGGTATATAAGCATCATAAAAGTTAGCCTAAGGAAAACATTAGGAAAATAAATGGCTACAACCATAAAAAAAATTTTTTTACTGTATATTTCAAAGTCAAATTTAATCAGTTTTGAAGTAATCTCTAATTTGGGTGTATTATACTCATTTATCTAAGCTATCTTTCATTCAGTAAACACATATACCTTCTCTATGCTAAGTATTGGGGAAGAAAAAGGATGAATCTTACATAATCTCTACTCTCAGAAAACTCACTAATCTAATGGAGGAAACAGAAGGGATATTATTTATTTTGACAAAATAGCTACCTGACATCTAACCCCAAACCCAGTGTCATAAAGTGATAAGCATGTATTTAGTAAAGCAATAAGCATGTATTTAGTAAAGCAATGAGCTGCAGGTCAGTCTGGACTGTATATGAGGCAGTTATTCTGTACTTGGTTGGGCTTGCTCAAATGTCTGGGAATCAGCTGGTGTGCGCTGATCTAGGCTGGCTTTGGCTGGTATAATTGGGCCAAACTGGCATGCTCCACGTGTTGCTCATCCTCCAAGGAGCTAGCCAGGGCATATCCTCAAAGCCATGGAAGAAGCATAAGAACACAACGAGAAATACTCAAGTACTCTTTCTAGACTCTGCATCCTTTGCTAACATCCCCTTGGCCAAAGCAAGTCATACAACCAAATTCAGAATCAAAGAGCAAGGACATAAGCTCTGCCTCTTGGTGGGAAGACCCTTAAAGTCACATGGTAAAGGGCACAGATATAAGAAGAGGTAAAGAATCAAAGCCATCATTACAATCCACCAGAGAAGAGTGAACAATCGAAGATATTCTTATTCTAAAGCACTCAATCTAAAGGGGGTAAGCGCTATAATGGAGGTATAAAAGAGTACAATGGGAACTCAGTGGAAGGTCTGAATATCTGTTTCCAGAAAACCAACAAAGTTTTAACCAAAGAAGTGATTTTGGACTGGTTCTTAGAGGTTGCCTGTCTGAAAAGGCAGAAAAGGGGTCACTTATGGAAGAAAACACACATATAAGGATACAGGGATGTTATTAGGCATAGTGTGTTAAGAGCATATGAAGACAGTGTGGCTGGAACCGAGAAGAAAAAATGAGAAATGGTGTTGGTGATTTAGGTTGAATCAGATAGAGAGGCACCTTGTATGTCGATGATTTTATCTCATTTACTTGATTGTAAACCTCTGAGGGACAAGAGCTCTGTCTTCAGTGATGTCGGTATTACCCATAATGCCTTACACATAGAAAGTGCTCAATAAATGTTAGCTAGATTGACTTCCACTGCACTGGTGGAAAAAGGTTACAAACTGACCACATCGTGGTGATGAAGTGTGATGTACAAAGACGTCTCTACAAGCAAGTACAAGTCTAGAAGTCATCTCTATGTCAAGTTCAAAACGGTCAAATCTTATCTACTGAAGTCCTTAAGCAAATTTTTAGTCTTCAGCGAATCTGAACTTTATTTTAAAAACAATAGAATTTTATTTTTGTGCTTTTATTTCTCCCTAGGAACTCAGTAGTGAAAATAGGATTGTATTCAAATTGGGGGCATCTCCGTATGTCAGTTTTGTTTGTTTGGGTTTATGTCACAACCTTGGACAAGAAGATAGAATGCAATTTAAGAAGAGATATAAAATAGGAAGCACATTTTAGCCTAAGTCCCTACTCTAACCCACTTCAAAGGCCATTTAATAACCCAGACTAAACTTTCTGTCAGTGGCCATCTAATAACCCAGACTAAACTTTCTGTCAGTGGTTTCAGGAAGATACCCAAAATGAAATAGGAATTAGTACTGGGGGAGTTGCATGGCAAAGGCTAGAGCATGGATTCCCTGCTGTA
The DNA here is from genome assembly GCF_949774975.1 of Lagenorhynchus albirostris. NCBI lineage: Eukaryota > Metazoa > Chordata > Mammalia > Artiodactyla > Delphinidae > Lagenorhynchus > Lagenorhynchus albirostris. The sequence goes on from NC_083099.1 coordinate 55,944,147, forward strand.
CTGATGATCTCTTCTGCTGAGAGGGACAAATACACTGTCATTTTACCATAAACTTAGAGATTAAGCCCATGAGTTAGGGAAAAAAAGCTGGAAAATATTAAGTGGAGATCTGTATTCCCCAACCTCAAAAGTTCCATGAGATTCCTTCCACTGACGTAACACTCTGGGTCTCACTCCACAGTGCTCCTATTCATTTCTCCTAATGAAGGAAGACATAAGTTATCTGATTATTAGGGGCTATGAATCTTACAAAGTAGAGCTAATCAATTAAAAAGCTACCAGTTTTGGCCCAAAAGGCAAGATGGGTTGGACAATAATGATTCTACGTCAGTGTTTCCACTCTGCCAATGCAAACTCTTCTTAGAGTGGGCTGTCCTAAGGCCTACCATTGGCAAGTCCATTTGTCCAGGTCCTCCAATCAGCTTTATCAATAATAAAGCTACTATTCTGATTGCCAGATGACGGGTATCTTATTTTCAATTGGTTTCAAAGATAAAAAGGAAGAAAAGAGTGTTATTTTTTGTTCTTCTAAACACAAAAGCAGATACTCTCTTATCCACCTTAGTGTTCCTTACAATGCTAGAATGATGCCAACCACATAGCGGATGCTCAAAAAAAACTGTTCCATGAATGAGAACAGGAATTATATAACATCAAAATCTAGTCTGCTCTTTAATCTGAGATCTCTCGAGTTCCTTTTGAGAAAAGTAGAGTCCCTCCTAGGGTCACTAGTCAACATTTCTCTTCTCTACACAGTTGTTCAATTTCTCAAGTGCTAATGGTCGGTGCAATTCTTTTATCTCCCAACTGGACACTGTGTAGCATGGTAACCACAATGACTTTGTCAAGTGCTTCCTCATCCTTTGTAATGACAAGGTCTGTATGAATTTAAAATACTACCATCTGTGCTCAGTTTGGGAATTTCACAGAAATAACCAAAGCCCATTTCAATGAAACACTAAAACTTTATCACTCTGTTGTCTCTGGTAGCTCACTGGAAGCTTCCTGAATGCTGCTCTTTTCTCTCAAAAAATTCTGATATTGCAGGCCTACGATTTCTCCAACTCTCCCTAGAATTTCTGGTAGTTCTCAATTCCTGAAATGATAACCTCAAAATAACCAGAGTTCTCAAGTCCTTGCAGGGTTTTCTAACTGTACATACAGGAGAAAATGTAGTATGTTGGAAAGAGCTCTTTGTAATAAAGATCGAGGCCAACGATACGGAATAGAGAGTTGGGACTTCCCTGGTGGCTCAATGATAATCTGCCTGCCAACGCAGGGGACATGGGTTCGAGCCCTGGTCTGGGAGGATCTCACATGCCACGGAGCAACTAAGCCCGTGAGCCACAACTACTGAGCCTGAGCTCTAGAGCCCGCGAGCCACAACTACTGAAGCCTGTGCGCCTAGAGCCTGTGCTCCGCAACAAGAGAAGCCACCACAATGAGAAGCCCGCACACCGTAACAGAGTAGCCCCTGCTCGCCGCAGCTAGAGAAAGCCCATGCACAGCAACAAAGACCCAACGCAGCCATAAATAAATACATAAATATATGAAAATATTTTTTTAAAAATGGAGAGTTAACAAAGCTAGGTGATGGTTAAATTCGATGCGTAATAAAAAGGAAGCTATTGAAGGATTTGGAGCAAGGAAAGATGAGGATAAGAGGAAGGACAGGAAACATGATACCCATGCCTTACCTGCCAAAAGTATAGATTCAGGGTTGGTCTCTGCTGAGAAATTCTGAGTGAGAATCGTGCGTGTTCTATGTGGCCCATCCCTTGCTATCAGCCCATTGTAATGCTTGGGAAGTTAGTCCATACACATAAATTAGAGTTGATAGAAACATAAACATTTAGGGAAATGCTAAAAACCACTTCTTTATTAGTCCAAGCAAGTCTATAGCTCTGGCAACTACACATGTAAAAAAACTGAAAAAGTCAATCAGTTGATACACATTGAGTAATTGCTGGGTGTTAAGAATTCTGTTCTGCCATAAAAGTGAGTGAAATACCGACACCTGCCTTCAAGTTATACAACATTGCATTTGTGGTGAGACAAATACATGTTGTCAAGCAAGTTTATAGCCATACACAAACTTATCTGATATATGCAGATATTAGATTGAAGATATCCTTTTCATGTTTATCTGCAAAGAATCCTTATATTTTATTCTCGGGAAAATGTCAGAGCCATAGAAAAGAGTTCCCTTTGAAGTATTTCAAGTAGTAACAACCAAAATTCTTGTGGTTGTAGGGTTAAAGTAATCAGTTATAGACACATGGAACATTTGGCTTGGAATGAATTTCAGAGAAATTCTGGTCCAAGTTCTTCCTTCTTTCCAATTAAGAAACGAAGAGCTTGAGAAATGAGGTGACTTGCCCAAAATCACACACCAATTTGTGGAACTAAAACTTCAGTCACCAGTCCACAGGTCGAGGGGAACTGACAACCTACAGGGGAATTTACAGCCTACTGTGAATCGACTGATAGCCTACTGTGAATCAATTGAATTTATTTTCCTTGAATTTTTAATATACCCTTCAAAGGTCATTGTAATAGACATTAAATTCTGCATTTTACACCTGAGGAAATAGGTTCAGGGAGGTTCGTTCACTTTTCCAAGGTCATACAGCTTGTGGGTGGCAGAGCTAGTATGGGAACCCGAGTCTTTCCAACTTTCACATCACAGGCAGCCCTACTCTGCACAATGCAGTAAGTTAACTCAGTGGTATGCAACTTCATCTCCAGGCAGGATTCCAATATAAATCTATTTCTTTTCCCTGGAGTCTGAAGAGGCAAACAATTCTCAAAATTTAAATCGAAATGTAACAGCTACTTTTCCTACCCATGGGACTAAGAAGCCAGATTTCCTTTCATGTGTCTCATTTGATCTTCTTAAAAGGTTGTTTCCTTTGGGCCATTAAAACGAGTGCTGTCTGCGGGGGCAGAGCACTCCAAAGGCTGCAGCAGCAGACTGATCAAGTGCAATGTCTTTGTAAACACCGTGCTTCAGTTTACTTCACAAGGCCTATAAAAGAAAGGCTTTTATCGCCATGCTTCGTGAGAAAACAATGGAAAAACACAAGTGCATTCTGCAACAGCGAGTCTAAACATCCAGAGTTAGGATCTGACTGGGCCAAGGCACTGTGACTGCAACCCAGCATCTCTGCCTGAGACACCAGGTCAGCCATTCTCCAATGTGCTATCCATCCTGTAGGCGAATAATGCCACAGGCCTGCCAATGGCAAATGAGACCCCTGGGTTCTTCTGAGAGGTGGCACAGCCACCCACTCAAGAGCAGGGGTCTAGTCCTCAGAAGAAACTGGATTCAAATCAACTCTTTTTTCTTACCAGGTAAACACGTGGCCAACTGAGTAACCTGATCCTCAAATTCTGTCTGTAAAATTAATGACACACACTTCACAGAGTTGTTGTAGGAATTATAGGCACAATGTGTAAAGCACCTTTACACAGAGCCTTGAACATGGAAGAGAAGCTTCACAGTAGATCTTCACCAGCCAGCTCGTTTCTTTTTTATTCACCCTAATAAATAATGTTACGGAATTTCTGAATAATCACCTATTAAAACTAGAGTTCACAAAATCCTTTCTTCTGCATTACAATATACGATATAGTATACACTCTTTATGACGACCTCGTAAGGTAGGCAGGGCAGCTGTGGCAACGCCACTCATCACATAAGAGGGGGGCTTCAGACAGCAAACAACTTGCCTAAAGACAAAGAGGAGTAAGTGACACAACCAGGATGTGAGCCCAGATCTTTTGTCTCCTAGTTTAGTGCTCTTTTCTCAGAAGTATCTCAATGTGGCATGTGTTAGGACAGAACCCAAATCAGTATTACATTGTACTCTAAATAAATCAAGAATTAGCCAGCTCAGTCTGCCGATCTAGAGAGACCACATTTCCTCTTTAGGGTGTCCGCATGTCCCAGCTATTATTATTAGCAAAGCAAGTAGCTATGTGGCTGTCTGTTTTATAAATAATTATGAGCCTCTAGGATGAAATAACTTACTGTGCAAGTTTTCTGGCTACTGAGGAGAACCACAGATTTTCTCACACACCCACTCAGCAGTATTGTTATTTGTTGTTATTGTTGTTGATTGTAGTTAATAACAAACGATATTGCAGTGTCTTGCGCTACCTCATCAATGGTGGGAGACTGCATGCTGACATGGAGGCCCCTGAGTTAGGAGATAAGATGTCTGGGTTCCTGCACTGGTTCTGTCTCAAACCAGCCTTCGGGCCATCGTCAGGTCACGTCATCTCCTAGGCTCCACCTTCCTCATCTCTAACCTGAGAAACATGCAGATGATCTCCTTGGTTCCTTTCAAATCTAACATTCTCAGATCACAGTGATATTTTAGAGACCATAGGAAATGTTCCCTGAGGGGCGATGACTCTGATAACACAGGACTTTTTTTTTCTCACATTTAAAAGCACTCCGTTCTACTGCAATGTGGTATATTAGCATCAGCCCCATGTGAAAGAAAAAACTTGGATCTAGAGTCAGACATTGTGGGTCCCAGGCCGCAACTTGTACTTACTACCTACGTGACTCTGGGAAAGTAACTCGACTTCTCTGAGTTTCTCTTTCCTCAACCTTAAGATGGGACAAAAGCCCTCCTGGCTCTTTGTGAATCATGGCTATAACATGTGAATATTCTTAGTAAAATAACTGTGCTATATTTATCTGTAGTGTGCATAATTTCCACAAATCTAGTTGTAAAAAATGTCTATTCCTTTAGGTCCCTAAATCACATTTAATCTCTAAACTCTAACCTGCAAAGCGGAGAGGAAACGTGATGACTCCAGTCATTACTGGAGCTCCATCACTTTCAAACTCCTTCCAGAACTCTACAATATCAAGGGTCACAAATAGTTTGGAATAGTCATAGAAGGACTCTCGGCACTCCACCAGTTACTCCAGAAATGACCATTGCTCTGGTCTGTATGGCCTCCAGAGGACAGGCAGCTACTCGACCCCTTACCAGTTCAGGTGTAAGGCGTTCCTGTCAGTTCCCCGCCAGCCCCTCTGCTCTACCTTCGTTCGGAAACAAGCAAGCCCCCATCACATGTGTTTTCATGCACAGACTGGCTTTTGTCTACAGAAAGGCATCTATGAACACCCCTGGGAACATACGTGCCCTCAACATGACTTCCCTACTCTAGTTTATCTTACTGCAGTTCCTCATCCCTGAAGATTTCCTAGCAACAATGACTCCTTGACAAGCCTAGGTTTCACCAGCAAGAGCCATGAGCGAATGGCAAATTCCACCATACCACACAAGGGCTCCTGGTGCCGAGGAAGACAATTGGCCAGGGGTGTCTTCTTGAGATAGGGAAGGGAAAATATCCACGATGCTACAACAAATCACAAATTTATTGTATATATGCATATATGATATGTATGAATAAATTATCCCTACACCTATTTTCTTATTTATTTTTTGTCGTACATATACAGCATTTGGGAGGTTTAAATCATAAAAAGCCACTCTCAACATCGATGGTTTTGCAAATATGAGAGAACTTCCTGAAAGATTTGGGCCATTTTATTAGAGATCCATATACCCCAAATGCCTACTATTTTGCTTTTAAGTTGATATATTTCTGTTACAAGCATTGTAAAATGAGCCTTTTTTCTTCAGGGTAAGTCGACAGAAGTGCCTCTGTGCCACACTCATAGCCCAACTTCCCACCTTCACAGAGGCCTATCTGTTGGCCTGTCCCTCCCATGGCCACATCAGGACCATAACAAGGGACAAAATTTTGCAATTAAGGTCAAAGATCAATCATCCATGTGGATTATTCTGGCAAATTTTAACACCACCCCACCCCGCTACGTCCTGGCAAGCCCTGGGCAGCCTCCTCCAGTTTTTCTTCGGGGTGTGCTTGGGGGTTGTGCGTGTTCTTTGTGTCTTTTGGAGCCAGTCTTCCTTAGAAGGGAAGGGTTTCTGTAATGAGTGCTCAGAGAGCCCCACCCTACACTAGGCCCACAAAGGGACCCACTTCACTTTGGAAAACAGGCACCGTGTGGCCAGATCAACATATGTACGCAGCCGACTTGTCAAAGAAAAGCCTGAGAACTGGCCATCAGCTGTGCTGCATGAAAGTTAGTGGACACTTGTCACGCCCCTTGCCCTTTTTTTTCTTTTAGAGGAGGGGAGTGGGACAGAGAATAGAGTATTAAAAAATTTATAAAAGTGGCTCAAGGCATACTCTGACGATCTGAACTTCTTGAGGTGAGCTGAGAGAGACCTTTGTTGCTTTCTCAGCCCTCAGCACAGACTTAAGAGTACTGCAGAGTCCCTGTCACTCTTTAGGTTGTGCATAGATTAAGCCTCACATGGTTGAGATGTGGAAAGTTGCACAGTTGGCCTAAATGTATAAGCTCCAGGATGGACACCCTGATATTCAGGTCACTGAGCCATTGCCTCTGACCCCCAAGACAGGATCACTCTTTGGCAGGTTTCAAGTATGAAACAGGCCCTCTCTGCCAAAGGTAATGAACTTTCTCCAAATAGGAATGTGGGCGCCAAGAGGGAGCACTGTGGTAATGGCGCCAGACTTTGAGATAACAAGGGAAGCCATTAGGTCACATTTTCAGTGATCTCCAAGAGGGAGATGACACACAGTTCACAGAGGAAGATGAAGTTTGTAGGACATTTCAAGGATTATATCCTCCCTACCTCAAAGCTACAACCAGCTGAAGTCCCCAAATTCAAGACGGCCACTGTGGCAGATACTGTCTCCCAAACAGCAAAGAGTGGAGGGTCACAGGCTCACAGAACCCCATTGCGATGCCAGCTGGGTCCCTCTACAGATTCATAGGCCAATTTGCCCTGTCCACCATCTCCATCTGATGGCCCAAGCAATTGAAAAATTACCTCATTGAATTTGCAAATTAATACAATCATACCTATTCAGGCTGTGCTGTAAAGAGTCAAAACTGAAATCATTAAATACACATTACAGAGAGGATCTACAGTATGTTTATTGGCAACATCCAGAATAACAACTGAAACATATAAGTAAGACATTGAATTTGGATTATTTTTTTAAAGTTCTCTAAAATCTTATACGTATATTTATAGGAGAAAAAAGCAATCAGTTTAACAACTGTATTATCGACTGTTTGAAAGTCATGGTGGTAACTTTGGAAACTTTTTGGGTTTTCATGTATGTGATGTCTTACACACTTCACTCCCCTACTTCAAAAACTTCAATGGCTTCCAGTTACCAGAGGAACAAAGTTGATGCATTATTCAAGTTTCTCGGTGTTTTGGCACCGACCATTCTCCTAGTTTTCTCTCTCACAGCTCCTGCTACACTGCAAATAAAGAGTGCACTGTCTGTTGCCCAAAATACCTTTCCTCTCCCACCACTCTGCCATTCCGTCTCACACACACCCTAAGCTTGAGCTATGTCAAACTACTCTCCTTTCCCCAAAGGAGTCACATCACTTCATTTGGACCAGCAATTTTCAACCTTTATCAGGCTCAGAAATATCCTTAGAAGGTAAATTCTGGCTTCCATTCAGAGAGATTGCAATTCAGTAGATCTGGGGAGGGGCTAGGAATATGTATACATAAGCATACTAGTTGATTCTGATACAGGAGCTTCAAAGAATCACATTATGAGAAACCCTGGCTTAGACAATTTGCATATAATCTTTCTTCTCTTTGAAATACCATTCTCCCTCTCCTCCACCATAAAATTCCTACTTATTCCTCAAGGCCCCAGTCAAATGTAATCTCCTTCCCCTTCTAGTCAGAATAAATTGCTTCTTTCTCTGTGTTCCCATTATACTCAGTACATACCACTTTGCCCAAATTTATCACATCCCATTGTGTTTATTAGGTAAATGTCTTCCTTCTCAGCTGATCGCAAGTTACTTGTGGACTGCAAATATGCACTGTAGTGCTCAATAAATGTTTGATTAATAAAGAAACAAATGACCTTTGATCATAAGGTTTACCCTACCTTGAATTGCCTCCACTCTTATTTCTAACTGAATAAACCCTAAAGAGTCTCAGTTTCAAGACCAGTATTTCTTCTTTCATAAATCCTTCTCTGATAAATCCCAAAATATATCTCCTTTCCACCATGTGACAACAGGTATTGTTTTTTCCTTCTCTGAAAGCATTTATCACCTTGTCTTGTATTATGGGTATCTATACACATTCTTATTCCCCCTATTTAACTGTTTCCTGTCTTGTCCATTTTTGTATTCCTCAGAGAACACAGCAGAGTGCCTTGTCCATAAGAGAATGTCAAAAAATATTTGAGAATGGGAATGTACATAGTCAACTTGCCTGTTAAAAGTATAAACCCTTTGGACAATTGAAAGACACTATTTCCTCCTCCTACGTTATAGTAGAACAAAATCAGAATATAAAAATCATAAAGATGTCAAGAACAATGCTTTGCTTTTCTAGATATATCCTAAGTAAGAATTTGACGTTTGCAGCAGACAGGTAAGTGACAGCTTCAACTTTCTAAAGGTAAAAGTTAACAGCTCTGAAAACAGTGTTTACTTGTACAGGTCTCTGTCTTGTAAGACTATTTCTACCATTTATTGTTGCTGTTGTTATTATTTCTGATACTGTGGATGGATAAACTCAAATGACGATATAATGTAGAAGTTGCTACCATCTTATGTAGAAGCTCTGATACGCTTATGCTAAAAGAATATTCAACATTTCTCCTCCCCCAATATTCAAACTCTTGATTACCAGAAAGCAAAAGAAAAAAAGAGTTATTCATTCATTCATCCATTTATTCCATGAACATTGAGGTATGCTTAAATGCAAAGACCACAACTTCCCCTTCTCTGCAGGCTAAGACAGGCAGAGTTCCTGCCTCGTGCATTTCCATTTAGAACTTGTAGACTGATGAATGAATGAATGAATGAACAAATGAGCAATAAGGAAGATGGTTTTATCTTTTCCCTATAACCAAAAGGACATGCTGACAGAGGTCTTCCAAGCTGTTAGGATAAATTAAAATTGAATTATTACTGATTTGTAAACAGGGTAAACTATTTTTAAACTCTGAAATAGTTTTTATTCCCTCCATATGCTTAACTTGTAGAGAGAAGGGATAGAGTTTTGTCACCCAAGGAACCCCTTTTCTATACAAAGGATACATTTAACATTGTAATATTTTATTTCAAAAGAACCGTTTGCTTCTCCTCTACACATGATCTTAAATTGGAAAGACCACACACATGTTTCACGCACCTTCCACAAGTGTGAGATTTTCAAATAAGGTGAGAGTGGGTAAGCTGACGGAAATGTATCTGAAATTAACAGTTATCTTTGGCAATCAACATTCAGCCAGTAGGTCATGGTCATGAAGTGTAGTCAGACTTTTAGTAGAAAGAAGACAGAAAACTAAAAGACTAACCAAGAAGTCACTTACTGTCAAAATAGTGTTGCGAGTACTCTACTGACAGTAGGACAGACAGATGCCCATCAGCATGGCAGCTACTGGAAACAGCACCAGAGGCAGCCACACCACGGTGCAGTGTTCAATGATGACTGCAGATTGCTTGGAGTAAAGTCTTCACGCAGCTCTCTAAATGTCTGAGCTCCAAATAGCAAAACTGTGTTAACTACAGGCACCATGGCCACTGCAGCTAAGCAGATGGCTGTGTTGCCTCAGGGAGCCTGGCTATACTGCTTGAAAAGACTTCCGGTTTCACCATAGCCAGTTAAGTATTCTCACATGCAGGAAAGGAAACTCCCCCAGTTACAGGTCTATATTCATAACCTGTGACAAAACACACTCCAGGAACTAGCTAAACCAGGACTAGTGAAATGTTTTCTCTTGGGCTTTTATTCTAATGCTATAATGGCAGGAAATTAGGCTTGCAGGTGAACATTTACAAGAACTGTCCAGAGTCCTTTTATGTTCTGTAAAAGGAGTCTGCATTATCATCCCATTCTCGAAAACATAGGGAAATAGCTAACAGCTAAGTCAGGAATTGTCAAATCCAAGCAACTGTCAGGAATTAAATAGTGGTTCTGAATACAAGTCCGTAACTGAAATGCACAAAACTCTGTTAAGCAATGTGGAAAATGTCATGACATTGCAGAGTTATCCTGAGCCCTCTATATGGCAGTAGGATTGAAGAGAATGTGCCAAAAATGTCAATTATAAAGTTTGTCTTGTACCTCATTACCTGGAAATACCATTGGGGTTTTTTTTACACTCTTCTGAATAACTATTTACAACTCACATTGAGCATTACTGTTGCGTTAGTACAAACCATTCAGGGAAACAGGAATAACAAAATATAAGGTTAGAATAAGCACAAAATGCATTGGAGGAAAACACAAAGGAGGAAACATACAGGGAAAACTTCTGGTATGTTTAAAACCGAAGATGAGCTATCTGTTCACATTAAACCAGGAAGTTACTCCCAGAGACAGCAATAATGGTTTTGCTTATCCGAGCATCATTCTGGTGTTACCTAATCTCTCCTAAGATCTCTAGGATTTTAATAAGGTTCCATACTATGTCAAGTTCTAGAAAGCAAAGAATATTTTAAAAATACTTTAGGAGATACACCAAAATACTAAAAATGCAAAGCACTAATGAATAAATATTGGAAAACAAAACTCTGCAAGAGCTAACTAATGAAGATATGAGGTGGGCAGACGAAGAAAGGGATATGAACAGAGCAAGGTCAAAGGACTAAGTTAAGTATGTTCCTGAAACATCTCTCTTCTGGAACTAAGTCACTTCTTGAAAAACATGGGCTTTGGACTCAGATATACTTCAGTTTACATCCCATCTTTAGCACCCATAACTTTTGCAAGTTTTAACCTATCTGAGCTTCATTTTCCTCATCTGTATGTGAGGCTATAAAAATTTTTTTTATTTTTTTTGCAGGGTTAGGGATGTCTGAGCAAATTTTACTGAACTTAGAACCTAGGCTAAAAGCAAGCATTGGAAGGTAATTTACGCTTGATTAACTAGAGAAAACTCCAGAGAGACTTACCTCTCAGAGGTATTGCGTTTACGCTTCAAGAGAAGCCAAGATCTGGGACCAGGGAGACATCCTTTGTTGTAAAGTTGGAAACAATAGTTAACTTTTCCTCAGAGATTTCTTTACATTCTGAAGAAGGGAAGAACTCAGAGTCCTTCTAGAGAAGCATAGGTTTTTTCTGCTTCATTTTGGGAAGAGAGGAAGACAGCATGTATGTAAGCACCCAGATTCATTTGGGGGGGATTCCTCACCTACAATACAGACTGTGTATATAGGTTTGTGTATCCAGCTCTCATCGTGTTGCTCCAGGGGTAAGAACTGGAACACAGGGGAACCACAGGGGTATTATTATTTACTTTACAGCAAATCACAATCTGCTCTGCTCCAGAAACTTCATGGGTGCATTCAGGATCCATAAAATAAAGATAAATATTAAAAAACAACACTGTTCTCTTTGTTGGAGTGGGTAGTTACAAACATGCAAGGAGAACAGGCTAGAGCTATCTATGTGGTATTAAATTAACCACATGGTTAACAGATAGTACCTATAAAAATATTGATAGACACGTGTGATAAACTGGCCAGTAAACACAAATTTTATTTTTTGATTTTCTGTCATCTTAGAAGGCCTAAAAGAAATAAAACCCCTGTAGAAATAAGCACACCTAACACCCAGATCTTGGTTTCCTATACCAGTCTCCATGCAACAGGACCAGGGCTGATTTTAGGACCGAGGCAAGAATTGTAAGAGATGAGCCCATAGCAACTTGTACCGTCATAAAGTAAGTGTTTAAACACACACACACAAAAAATGAAATTATACCAAAGGAGAACTGAAAGAGTTCCCAATGGCCAAAGCTTGAGCATTTGAACATCAAAATAAATAAAGTAGTACTGAATCATAAACCAACATATAAATATTCATGAGCCCATATTGATTATAAAGAAATGATTTAATAAATAAATGATGGGGAGCAGACAAATCTCTCATGCAGAAAAAATCCCAATAAACAATGTAGATACTCCATCTTAAAGGATGGGGATAACACCTCTCTCCTTAAGCGCAGGCTACCCATACTGACTTTCTTCCAAAGAGTATGATATGGAAAAAGGGAAAAAAGAGGTGATCAAGGGCAACGTCAATACTGATAAATCTTGTTGATAATGTATATGTACCCTTGATATGATGTGAGGAAAATGCACTTCACCTTAGCGATCTCCTTCCCAGAGATCCATAAGCCCAGCCTAGCTGTGAAAAAAATATCAAGTTCCAATAGAGGGCATCCTACAAATACAACTGAATAGTACTATTCAAAAGCTGAAACCTTTAAACTCTTAGGAAGAAAAAATAGAAGGAAAATCTTCATGCGTTTGTAATAGGCAATCATTTTTTAGCTAGAACATAAAAAGCACAAACCATAAAAGAAAACATTTATAAACTGCCCTCTATGAAAATAATTTATGTTCTTCAAAGGATGCTGTTAAGAGAACAAAAAGGCAAACGATAGATTTGGAGAAATCATACATGATACACATATCTGACAAAGAACTTATATCCAGAATAAAAAGATCTTTTACAATGCAATAATCACAAGATAAACTTCCCATTTTAAAAAGTGTATGAACTGAACGCACAATTCACAAATCATTGCTTATAAGGGAAATGCACATTAAGGCCAAAATTAAATACCAATATACACATACATGCTAGGATGACTAAAATGATAAGACCAACAATATCTAGTTTTTTTTTTTGTTTTTTGTGGGGTTTTTTGTGGTACGCAGGCCTCTCACAGTTGTGGCCTCTCCCGTTGCATAGCACAGGCTCTGGACGCGCAGGCTCATCGGCCATGGCTCACGGGCCCAGCCGCTCCGCAGCATGTGGGATCTTCCCAGACCGGGGCACAAACCCGTGTCCCCTGCATCGGCAGGCGGACTCTCAACCACTGCACCACCAGGGAAGCCCCAACAATATCTAGTTTTGGCAAAGATACGGAGCAACTGGAGTGCTCAAACATCACTGGTGGGAATGTAAAATAGTATTCCACTTTGGAAATCAGTCTGGCTACATCTTATAAAGCTAAACATAAACTTACTATACAACACAGAAAATGCACTCCTGGGTATTCACTCAGGAAAAATGAAAATACATGTCTACCCAAATAAACGTGCACAGATGTTCAAAAGAGCTTTAGTCATAATAGCCAAAAACTAGAAACAACCCAAAGTTGATTAGGTAAACAAATTATGGCATAGTCATTAAGTGGCATACTATTCAGCAACAAAAAGTAATAAATTACTGAAACATGCAAAAAAACAATGAATTTCAAAAACATTATGTGGAGCAAAAGAAGCAGACACAAAAGACAAAACTATGACTCCATTTATAGAAACTCCAGAAAAGAGAAATCTTTGCAGAATAAAATTTAAAAAGAGATGGATGAAGATAAGAGAAAATAATTTCTGTTTAAGAGCCTGATCAGGGAGTAATCCAACGTGGAAGAGCAAACACCGGGATGGCATGGCGGCATTAAGAACAAAGGGTGAAGGAGAGACCAAGGGAAGTTGACTAAAGACGCCTTAGAAACATCCAGGGAGCAAAACACCTCTACTGCAAACAGTGGCTAGGTTGTAGTCTTCTAAATATTAAATGGATAATTATTGCTTTAAAACCCCCAAATGTAGAGGGTGACTCTCATCCTCCTTTATCCAACCCCCCAAAGGCTTTAGCTGAGTGTTTCTCCAAATGCCTGAATACCAATATATTGTTAGCAATCATGAGTTCTACGCAAAAACATTTCAATCTAATGTTTTCAATTTGCTCAGCAACTTTTATATACAAACACACACACTCACACACACAGACTCATGCATGTATTCTGGATCATCTGAAGGTCGTCTTTCAACTATGGGCTTTCTGTCTTGTGATTTCACTATCCACATTTGCATTTATGTTGACAATCACATCAGTGGGAAGTAGTGTTAATTTAATTGCCTTAGGCAAATATGAAACAAATCAATGATGCAATTTGCCAAGTGAAAGTCAAATGACTTCACAATTTACCATATAAACAAAGGATTCACTCTGTTTAGAATAGAAATGTAAAATAACTGAGTCGTCAAATAACCTAAACACACCAAACTCAAAAGAAAAGAATCTGTGCTTGAATGGTCAGGTAAGAATCATATTAGGAGAGAAGAGTAAGTTTCAGCCAAATATTATCCGTCATATTAAATTAATGTTGCTTTGAACTTTATCAACTTTGGAATTTGTATTTATTTTGCAAATATATTTTTGGTTTTTGGTTTCATAGGAGCTATAAGTACAAAATACAACTAGTTTTAGGCAGTTACATATTTAATCAAGGAAATTTAAATCCACACTAGTGGGGGGGGGACACAAAAATTATTTTTACACTACTTTAAATTTTATTTAATTAACATACATTAAAATTGACTTGTTTTGCATACAGTTCTATAAATTTAACACATGTATAAATTTGTTCAGCCACCACTACAACCAAGATACAACTGTTCCATCACCTCAGAGAACTCCCTTGTGATATAATTTTGCAGTCCCTCTCTCCGCAACCTTTAACTCCCAGCAACCATGGATTTTTTTCCATCACTACAGCTTTGTCTTTTTGAGATCAGCGTACTAACGGAATCATACAGTATATAACTTTTTGAGACTGACTTCTTTCCCTCAGAAAAACGCCAAGTTGTTTCATGTTAATAATCTATTCCCTTTTATTGCAAAATAGTTTTCTATTGTAGAGTTGGACCTCAGTTTCTTGATCACATTAGGTTACTCTCTTTTTTTGGAGATCATAAGTAGAGAAGGTATGAATATTGATGTCCAGGTTGTTGTATGAAGATGAATTATCATAAGCTAAGCAGGAGTGGCATGCCTGAGCCATACGGCAAATATATTTTTTAAATTGATTTTTTAAAAAATCTGCCAGATTGTTTTCAGATTGTCTATACTCTTTTGCATTTATACCAGTAATGTATGGGATTTCCAGTTTCTCTGAATACTCAGCAGCATTTGATATTTTTATTTTAGCCATTCTAACAGGTTGTAAAATGGTATCTTATGGCTTTAATTTCCATTTCGCTGATGGCTAATGATGATGAACATCTTTTTATGTGATTATTTGTCACCCATATATTTTCTTTGGTTAAACATTTGTTCAATCCTTTTGCCTTCTTTTTGATTGAATTATTTGTTTTCTTATTGAGTTTTGAGAGTTCTTATATATTCCGAATATAAGTACACTGTGAGATAAGTGGTTTGTAAATATTCTTGCAGCCTATAGCTTGCCTCTTCATTCTCTTAATATCATTCACAAATTAAATATTTTAATTTTGATAAAGTCCAATTTATTATTTTTATTTGTATTTTATGCTTTTGGTGTCACATCTGAAAACTCTTTTCTATCTCAGGTCACGAATATTTTCTCCTACATTTTCCTCTAAAAGTTTTACGGCCTTAACATTTTATATCTACATCTCGATCTATTTTGAATTAATTTTTGTTTGAGGTGTGAGGTTTGGGTCAGGTTTCAGTCTTTTGCATATGGATGTTCAGGTGTATCAACACCATTTTTCTTGTGTTTTTCCCAGCTTTATTCAAATATAATGGATAAATTACAACTGTACATATTTAAGGTATATAATGTGATGTTATGACATAATATACATTGTGAAATGATTACCATAATCAAGTTATTTAAATTATCTGTGACATAGTTTTCTCTTTTTTTGTGGTGTGAACACTTAAAATACATTCTTTTATAAAACTTCAAATATACAATACAGTATTATTTGCTATAGTCTCCACGATGTACATTAGACCCCCAAAACTTATTCATTTTATAACTGAAAGTACGTACCCTTTCACATCTCAATTTTCCTACCCCCTCAGTCTCTGGCAACCACCATTCTACTCTTTGCTTCTGTGAGTTCAACTTTTTTATGTTCCACATATAAGTGAGATCATACAGTATTTTTCTTTGTCTGATTTATCACCTAGCACAGTGACCTCAAGGTCTATTTATACTGTTAAAAAGGCAGGATTTTCATATTTCTATGGCTGAATAATATTCCATTTTACATTTATGCCACGTTTTCTTTACCCTTCCATCCATCTATAGACACTTAGATTACTTCTTTATCTTAGTTATATCTTGAATAGTGTTGCAATGACATGTGAGTGCAACTCTCTCTATGAGATAACTGATTTCCTTTGGATATATAGCCAAAAGTGAAAGAACTGTATCATATGGCAGTTCTAATTTTAATTATCTGACAAAAGTTCATACTGTTTTCCATAGTAAACTGCACTAATTAACATTACCACCAACAGTACACAAGAGATCCCTTTTCTTCATATCTTTTTTTTTTTTTAATTAACTAAAGTCCATGTTTTATTCACATATACTCAGTTTTACTAATGTCCCTTTTCTGTTCTAAGATTCCATCCGGGATACCATATTACATTTAGTTATCATGTCTCCTTAGGCTTTCTTTTTTTTTTTTTTTTTTTTTTTGGTTGCTTTTTTTCTACAACTTTATTGGAGTATAATTGCTTTACAATGGTGTGTTAGTTTCTGTTTTATAACAAAGTGAATCAGTTATATATATACATATGTTCCCATATCTCTTCCCTCTTGCATATCCCTCCCTCCCCTCTAGGTGGTCACAAAGCACCGAGCTGATCTCCCTGTGCTATGCGGCTGCTTCCCACTAGCTATCTATTTTACGTTTGGTAGTGTATATATGTCCATGCCACTCTCTCACTTTGTCACAGCTTACCCTTCCCCCTCCCCATATCCTCAAGTCCATGCTCTAGTAGGTCTGTGTCTTTATTCCTGTCTTACCCCTAGGTTCTTCTTGACATTTTTGTTTCATAAATTCCATATATATGTGTTAGCATACGGTATTTGTCTTTCTCTTTCTGACTTACTTCACTCTGTATGTCAGACTCTAGGTCCATCCACCTCATTACAAATAGCTCAATATCGTTTCTTTTTATGGCTGAGTAATATTCCATTGCATATATGTGCCACATCTTCTTTATCCATTCATCCAATGATGGACACTTAGCTTGTTTCGATCTCCGGGCTACTGTAAATAGAGCTGCAATGAACATTTTGGTACATGACTCTTTTTGAATTTTGGTTTTCTCAGGGTATATCCCCAGTAGTGGGATTGCTGGGTCATATGGTAGTTCTATTTCTAGTTTTTTAAGGAACCTCCATACTGTTCTCCATAGTGGCTGTACCAATTCACATTCCCACCAGCAGTGCAAGAGTGTTCCCTTTTCTCCACACCCTCTCCAGCATTTATTGTTTGTAGATTTTTTGATGATGGCCATTCTGACTGGTGTGAGATGATATCTCATTGTAGTTTTGATGTGCATTTCTCTAAAGATTAATGATGTTGAGCATTCTTTCATGTGTTTGTTGGCAGTCTGTATATCTTCTTTGGAGAAATGTCTATTTAGGTCTTCTGCCCGTTTTCGGATTGGGTTGTTTGTTTTTTTGTTATTGAGCTGCATAAGCTGCTTATAAATTTTGGAGATTAATCCTTTGTCATTTGCTTTATTTGCAAATATTTTCTCCCATTCTGAGGGTTGTCTTTTGGTCTTGTTTATGGTTTCCTTTACTATGCAAAAGCTTTTAAGTTTCATTAGGTCCCATTTGTTTATTTTTGTTTTTATTTCCATTTTTCTAGGAGGTGGGTCAAAAAGGATCCTGCTGTGATTTATGCCATAGAGTTTTCTACCTATGTTTTCCTCTAAGAGTTTGATAGTTTCTGGCCTTACATTTAGGTCTTTAATCCATTTTGAGCTTATTTTTGAATATGGTGTTAGGGAGTGATATAATCTCATACTTTTACATGTACCTGTCCAGTTTTCCCAGCACCACTTATTGAAGAGGCTGTCCTTTCTCCACTGTACATTCCTGCCTCCTTTATCAAAGATAAGGTGACAATATGTGCGTGGGTTTATCCCTGGGCTTTCTATCCTGTTCCACTGATCTATATTTCTGTTTTTGTGCCAGTACCATACTGTCTTGATTACTGTAGCTTTGTAGTATAGTCTGCAGTCAGGTAGCCTGATTCCTCCAGCTCCATTTTTCACTCTCAAGATTGCTTTGGCTATTCGGGATCTTTTGTGTTTCCATACAAACTGTGAAATTTTTTGTTCTAGTTCTGTGAAAAATGCCAGTGGTAGTTTGATAGGGATTGCATTGAATCTGTAGATTGCTTTGGGTAGTAGAGTCATTTTCACAATGTTAATTCCTCCAAACCAAGAACATGGTATATCTCTCCATCTATTTGTATCATCTTTATTTTTTTTTTCTTTTCTTTTTCTTTTTGCGGTACGCGGACCTCTCACTGCTGCAGCCTCTCCCGTTGTGGAGCACAGGTTCCGGACGTGCAGGCTCAGCGGCCACGGCTCATGGGCCACTATTATTCAACATAGTTTTGGAAGTCCTAGCCACAGCAATCAGAGAAGAAAAAGAAATAAAAGGAATACAAATCAGATGACATCTGTTTGTAGATGACCTGATACTATACATAGAGAAGCTTAAAGATGCCACCAGAAAACTACTAGAGCTAATCAATGAATTTGGTAAAGTTGCAGGATACAAAATTACTGCACAGAAATCTCTTGCATTCCTACACACTAATGATGAAAAATCTGAAAGAGAAATTAAGGAAACACTCCCATTTACCATTGCAACAAAAAGAATAAAATACCTAGGAATAAACCTACCTAGGGAGACAAAAGACCTGTATGCAGAAAACTATAAGACACTGATGAAAGAAATTAAAGATGATACCAACAGATGGAGAGATATACCATGTTCTTGGATTGGAAGCATCAATATTGTGAAAATGACTATACTACCCAAAGCAATCTACAGATTCAATGCAATCGCTATCAAATTACCAATGGCATTTTTTCCAGAACTAGAACAAAGAATCTTAAAATTTGTATGGAAACACAAAAGACCCCGAATAGCCAAAGCAGTCTTGAGGGAAAAAACTGGAGCTGGAGGAATCAGACTCTCTGACTTCAGACTATACTATAAAGCTACAGTAATCAAGACAATATGGTATTGGCACAAAAACTGAAACATAGATCAATGGAACAAGATAGAAAGCCCAGAGATAAACCCACGCACCTATGGTCAACTAATCTATGACAAAGGAGGCAAGGACATACAATGGAGAAAAGACAGTCTCTTCAATAAGTGGTGCTGGCAAAAACAGAAAGATAGATCAACGGAACAGGATAGAAAGCCCAGAGATAAACCCACGCACATATGGACACCTTATCTTTGATAAAGGTGGCAGGAATGTACAGTGAAGAAAGGACAGCCTCTTCAATAAGTGGTGCTGGGAACACTGGACAGGCACTTTTAAAAGTATGAGATTAGATCACTCCCTAACACCATACACAAAAATAAGCTCAAAATGGATTAAAGACCTAAATGTAAGGCCAGAACCTATCAAACTCTTAGAGGAAAACATAGGCAGAACACTCTATGACATAAATCACAGCAAGTTCCTTTCTGACCCACCTCCTAGAGTAATGGAAATAAAAATAAACAAATGGGACCTAATGAAACTTCAAAGCTTTTGCACAGCAAAGGAAACCATAAACAAGACCAAAAGACAACCCTCAGAATGGGAGAAAATATTTGCAAATGAAGCAACCGACAAAGGATTAATCTCCAAAATTTACAAGCAGCTCATGCAGCTCAATAACAAAAAAACAAACAACCCAATCCAAAAATGGGCAGAAGACCTAAATAGACATTTCTCCAAAGAAGATATACAGACTGCCAACAAACACATGAAAGAATGCTCAACATCATTACTCATTAGAGAAATGCAAATCAAAACTACATGAGATATCATCTCACACCAGTCAGAATGGCCATCATCAAAAAATCTACAAACAATAAATGCTGGAGAGGGTGTGGAGAAAAGGGAACACTCTTGCACTGCTGGTGGCAATGTGAATTGGTTCAGCCACTATGGAGAACAGTATGGAGGTTCCTTAAAAAACTAGAAATAGAACTACCATATGACCCAGCAATCCCACTACTGGGGATATACCCTGAGAAAACCAAAATTCAAAAAGAGTCATGTACCAAAATGTTCATTGCAGCTCTATTTACAATAGCCCGGAGATGGAAACAACCTAAGTGCCCATCATTGGATGAATGGATAAAGAAGATGTGGCACATATATACAATGCAATATTACTCAGCCATAAAAAGAAACAAAACTGAGCTATTTGTAATGAGGTGGATAGACCTAGAGTCTGTCATACAGAGTGAAGTAAGTCAGAAAGAAAAAGACAAATACCGTATGCTAACACATATATATGGAATTTAAGAAAAAAAAATGTCATGAAGAACCTAGGGGTAAGGCAGGAATAAAGACGCAGATCTCCTAGAGAACGGACTTGACGTTATGGGGAGGGGGAAGGGTGAGCTGTGACAGGGCGAGAGAGAGTCATGGACATATACACACTAACAAACGTAGTAAGGTAGATAGCTAGTGGGAAGCAGCCGCATGGCACAGGGATATTGGCTCGGTGCTTTGTGACAGCCTGGAGGGGTGGGATAGGGAGGGTGGGAGGGAGGGAGACGCAAGAGGGAAGACATATGGGAACATACGTTTATGTATGACTGATTCACTTTGTTATAAAGCAGAAACTAACACACCATTGTAAAGCAATTATACCCCAATAAAGATGTTAAAAAAAAAAACAGCAAAAAAAAAAAAAAATAAGTGGTGCTGGGAAAACTGTACAGCTACATGTAAAAGAATGAAATTAGAACACTCCCTGACACCATACTCAAAAATAAACTCAAAGTGGATTAGAGACCTAAATGTAAGACTGGACACTATAAAACTCTTAGAGGAAAACATAGGAAGAACACTCTTTTACCTAAATCACAGCAAGATCTTTTTTGATCCACCTCCTAGAGTAATGGAAATAAAAACAAAAATAAACACATGGGACCTAATGAAACTTCAAAGCTTTTGCACTGCAAAGGAAACCATAAACAAGATGAAAAGACAACCCTCAGAATAGGAGGAAATATTTGCAATCAAATCAACGGACAAAGGATTAATCTCCAAAATATATAAACAGCTCATGCAGCTCAATATTAAAGAAACAAACAACCCAATCCAAAAGTGGGCAGAAGACCTAAATAGACCTTTCTCCAAAGAAGATATACAGATGGCCAGGAAGCACATGAAAAGCTGCTCAACATCACTAATTATTAGAGAAATGCAAATCAAAACTACAGTGAGGTATCACCTCACACCAGTTAGAACAGGCATCATCAGAAAGTCTACCAACAACAAATGCTGGAGAGCATGTGGAGTAAAGGGAACCCTCTTGCACTGTTGGTGGGAATGTAAATTGATACAGCCACTATGGAGAACAGTATGGAGGTTCCTTAAAAAACTAAAAATAGAATTACCATATGACCCAGCAATCTCACTACTGGGCATATACCCAGAGAAAACCATAATTCAAAAAGACACATGCACACCAATGTTCATTGCAGCACTATTTACAATAGCCAGGACATGGAAGCAACCTAAGTGCCCATCGACAGATGAATGGATAAAGAAGAGGTGGCACATATATACACTGGAATATTACTCAGCCATAAAAAGGAATGAAATTGGGTCATTTGTTGAGACATGGATGGATCTAGAGACTGTCATACAGAATGAAGTAAGTCAGAAAAAGAAAAACAAATATCATATATTAATGCACATATGTGGGACCTAGAGAAATGGTACAGATGAACTGGCTTGCAGGGCAGAAACTGAGACACAGACGTAGAGAACAAACATATGTACACCAAGGGGGGAAAGCTGAGGGGGATGGGGGTGGTGGTGTGAGGAATTGGGCATTTGGGATTGACATGTATACATTGATGTGTATAAAATTGATGACTAATAAGAAGCTGCTCTATAAAAAAATATATATATATTATTCAAGTCATCCAAAAAAAAAAATTACATCATCTCGGTGTGTAGTACTATATTAGAGATAATAGTTCCCACATTATTAAATATCGCTAGTGACGTAGCTAACATTAAAAATTCTAACAATGTGATCATAGGCTTCCTCAGTGAAGAATCCAGGCTGGGATATAAATTCACTGAAATTATGATATGCTCGGGTAGGAGATTTTGCAAGCAAATGAGGCAACAGCTTTTGGAAACATCTTCAAAAGATAGTACAAAAGGCCATTGGTGAGAAAGAACACTTATAGTTCAACCCTCTTTTAATCCTGTGTACTAAAATTTTTAAATTAAAATGTATCTTAATGTCAGCATAAAAGAAAAAAAACTTCTATATTGAAACTCTAACCTTTAATGTGATGCTATTAGGAGGTGGGGCCTTTGGGAGGTAATTAGATTTAGGTAAATTCATGAGGGTGGAGCCCCCATGATCAGATTAGTGTCTTTAGAAGAAAAGAAAGAAACTAGAACTCTCTTTCTCTCTCAGTCATAGAAGGATCAGCAACAAGGCAGGCAGCCATCTGTAAACCAGATGCCCTCATCAGACACCAAATCTATCAACATCTTGATCTTAGACTTTACCGTCTCCAGAACTATGAGAAATAAATATTGTTTAAGCCACCCAGTCGATGGTAGTTTGTGATAGTAGCTTGAACTAAGACACTACCTTTAGTATTATATTTTGGCTTCTGCAGGTTTCTGTTGGCTTTAACATGCCAGTACCACAGGATTACTTGAAGGCTAAGGACCAAAAAGTGGAGAAAAGGTAGACAAATAAATAAATACAGATATAAATAAGAGGGAGAGGTTCCAGCACTCTTTATTAGTTTTAGAAAAACCCTTTACTTCTTCTTTAGCCAGAACTAGAGGGCTTCTCCTAGAGGTCTCTCTGCCCGTACTAATGCTCATTTCTAGATTTTTGGCTGCATTAAGTTCCACTCAGGAGATACTTAAACTAAATGGTAAATGTACTGCCGATTTGGTGGTATATTGAATTCTGGTATTCTTCCCGGTTCTAATTTTTCTCAATGCTATTTACTTTTTATAGCCTCCAAATAGCTGCTCTATGAATCCTGTCCATATCTCATAGCTGCCTTTCATTGGGAGAGACAGAGTAGCATGTGCTTTCTCCATCTTGCCCAGAACCAGACTACCCCATACAATTATTCATAATTTAGGGACCTATACATTCCTCAAACTTGATGTGCCTGAAAAAAGTTGGACTTCTAAAAGTCTGGCATTCAGGACTTCCCTGGTGGCGCAGTGATTAAGAATCCACCTGCCAATGCAGGGGACATGGGTTCGAGCCCTAGTCTGGGAAGATCCCACATGCCGCGGAGCAACTAAGCCCGTGCACCACAACTGCTGAGCCTGCGCTCTAGAGACTGCGAGACGTAACTACTGAGCCCGAGTGCCACAACTACTGAAGCCTGCGTGCCTAGAGCCCGTGCTCCATAACAAGAGAAGCCACTGCAATGAGAAGGTCGCGCACCGCAATGCAGAGTGGTCCCCACTCGCAGCAACTAGAGAAAGCCCACGCACAGCAACCGAGACCCAACGCAGCCAAAAACTAAATAAATAAATTTATTAAAATAAATAAATAAAATAAAAGTCTGGCATTCATTCCCACAAAATTCAGCCCCTGGGGCTTCCCTGGTGGCACAGCCGATGGAGCGGACATGGGTTCGTGCCCCGGTTCGGGAAGATCCCACATGCCACGGAGCAGCTGGGCCCGTGGGCCATGGCCGCTGAGCCTGCGCGTCCGGAGCCTGTGCTCCGCAACGGGAGAGGCCACAACAGCGAGAGGCCCGCGTACGGTAAAAAAAAAAAAAAAAAAAAAAAAAAAAGAAATTGAGCCCCTTGAGAATTGCTTTTATGCCACATTACAGTTATTAATATTCTCTTGGCTCCTATCAAAGGTTACTGCCCGAAGCATACATGTGATATTTGTAACTGCAGTCAATATAAAAATGTTAAAGCCATCATGCACTATATCACTCAATGACCATTTATAAAGTTCCATATGAGGTTTTGTTTTTTTAATTAATACAGTGATAGGAAAACTTTTTTGTTTTCCTTAAGAAACTAAAATGCTTTCCAATAACAAGAGCTCTATCAGTGATTATATACCTCGTTTGTTTCTGGCTACCAGGAAGCTCAGAGACAAATCAGAGGCCTTATGATCGTTGTCATAATTTTCTCTGCTCCTAATTTTCTATTTCTCCCTTCTACTTTTTATTATTTCATTGCATGTGCATTTGTTATATGCCCCATCAAATTCTTTGCAGAATGAGGCAGAGAATGAATGAATGAATAAATGAATGAATATATATATATATATAAATATAATAAGTAACTAAAGCTTTAATTGGTACTTTTCTAGGACTTTATATCCACTGAATGGAAACTAATTATTTTCTTCTTAATTTTTTTTTTTTTACAAGCAGCAAGATATCCAGGGTCTTGCCTGATTATTTCATGTCCTAAAGCATTTTCCTCCTACATTTACAATGACATCTGCAAATGCTAATGGAGTTTCTCTCTGGGATGGGGATCATTAAGTCAAAGAACTGAAGGAAACTGGGTAATGAAAGGTAGAATTTGCTCGTACCCATAACAATAGGCAGGGATGCTAATGTACATGGCAATTTTATTGAATTTATGCAGCACATTGCAGCATCTGGAAACACTTTGCTTGATTTGGGGATGCAATCAGTTCAAAACCTTAAATGTACCCCTCAGGGCTTATTCTCCTATTGATTCAAATTAAAAGAAGTTGCCCACATGAAGGCCTGGGGCACTGATAGGAAGTTAGGGACACCAAGTATTTTCCTCCGTGATGAAAATAAAAAGCAATTACAGTAATACTGACTTCCCAAGAGAAGTTAAAAGGAAAGCCTCCATTTGCGCACTTCCAGCACAATGTCACAAAATTGGAAGAGAAGATTTTTCCAGAAAATTAGGTTAATGTCAGCATCAGATTGGAATAGTTGGAGTTCTATTTATTTCCTCACTGTGACCCTCACTCCAGATAGTGTCCCAGTCTCCAGGGCTGAAGCCCTGAAGCAGTATCTCTGCAACCCTGCCAGCATCCTCTGCCTCCTTCTAGGATCTCTCTGTAAATAAACTAACCTTTCTGCACAGCGAACATTGCTGTCCTGCCTCCCAATCAACCCTGCTCCTGCCCTCCAGTCAATTCCCCTGTCCTCCATTTTCTCTTCCCAGACAGCCACCAGAAAGAAACCTCCCTACAACTCATTTATGTTCTCTCTTGTCCTCCCATCTATTTCCTTTTCAAAGCTTATTCTCACTTTCATTAGCTGCCATGGTCCTCCTTATTTTGAGGTCTGGATACGCTGACCGTATCCAGCAATGTCCTGACAGGCTCCCTGCATCCATCTCTCCTTCAGAGGCTCTGTATCTTCCCAATGTTGCCAGGTTGGACAGGTATCCTTATCATTATATGTCACACTGGGGATCAATGTCAGAATCAAGCAAAAAACCCATACAGGTCAATAAGTCTAGTAATAAAGGAAAAGTCTCAAGGCTTGGAATCGTCAGTTCGTATGAGACTGATTCTCACAGTGGGCAGCCCACACACCAAGGTACTGTATCCTCTGCTGCTGTGATTGGATAAAAACATCAACTGCCGGTGCCTTACCCTCAACTCAGGAGTCATCCCCCATCTATCGTCTCTGGCTTCCTTCCAGTATCCAAAATATAGAACAGCTGAAGAAATGGGCCTAGTCTCCACAGTGACGAACTGGAAGGGATGTTAAAGCTCCTCTGGCCCCAAACCCACATTTTTTCTAACAATTGTAGAAGCTGAGACCCTGAAAGGCGACTTGACCAAGGTCAAAGCAGGAATTCAAAGCCAGGATTCCAAGTCACAGCCACCATTTTTCTGTGAGACCATCCTGCTTGTTTTCTAACTGAGAAAACTTCCTCCCTAAACATCCTTACTACTGATTCCTCTGTTGCTACAAATATCCCCAGTCCCTCATGACATTTTCAATATTTGTCTTTCTCTTGTTTGTCCTTTAAAATAGTTTTCAATTCTATAGGTAAAGCATGTTACATTTCTTTACATTCCTCACTTTCCTTCATATTCCTCACTTCTTCTGCCGTAATTCAGGCCATTTTAACCACCTAGCATGATTCCATTACAGCCTCCGAATTGCTGGCATACTAATATTTCTAAATTACACTCCAGTATTGTCACTTCCTTGTGCAAAATCCTTTTGTAATGCCTCATTCCCCAGTGTGAGCTTAACGTTCTCCCTAGCACAGCCCCAGTCTCCCTTGATGGTTTTATCTCATACTCTCTCTCAGATCATCAGGCAGAAATTTATTTCTTGCACAACTAAAATAATAAACCATGTATCAAAGGTGAAATACTTAATTTACCATGAATCAAGAAACTCGGTATCTTAGAGCAGTTTTCTCTGGGGAAGATTAGAGTTCTGAGGCAGAACTGGCCATCAGCAAAATTAATGTTTTTCTCCTAATGCAGCACTGAACACCTAAAATATTTCTATGTACTCTACCAAGTACTGGGAATAAAGGTGATAGAGACATTGTGCCTGACCTCAAGGAATTCATCATTCTATAAAGAACATAAAACCATGCCCAGCTAATCTGAGCTCAATGAGATGCACGCCATACCAGCGGCAGGGGTAGAGTGTTATGGTAGCTCTTTGACGTAGGTTCCCCCACCTGCCCTTTTGAACTTCCATTTCTCTGTTATCCTCCACCTCTTTTCCAGTATCCCTTCCTCTCTCTCATTGTATCACCCTCAAGAAGTTCCCTCATGGATCCTACTTAGATCTGCCATACCAGATCACTTTCTCACAGACCTTCTCCCACCACCTCTCCTTGCCACCCTCTGAAAACACATTTTCTGCACATCCCCTTTCCTCACTTCTTCAAGATGCCGGCTGGATAATCCAGCATAATTCTGGCTCAAGTGTTGAAACCTGATGATGGTTTCATGAATCACTCCTTTCAGATAACACTGCATTTTAAAGGGGGCACAGAGCAATGAGGGAATTGCAGTCAGGTAGATACTGGGGGAAGTGTTCTGGTCCTCTGTCACTGAGACTGGAGCTAAGGCAGAATCCAAGAGGTCATGAAGGCCTGGGCCAAGCAGTGCCTTAAGTGCCTGGAAGGTAGATGTATCTAAGGGATGAGTTCATATGGTAGCTGAGGAGCAGTGCTAATTAGAATGGTGCCATAATAGCATTAGGGACCATGAGTCACCCTAGTGCACTCATTAACATGAAGGCCAAGCTAGAGGTCAGGAGACAAGACTGGCAAATACGATGCAAAGCAGAGTGAGGCATCAAGCTTCAGACTGTGAGCACCAGTAGCCTGATGATCCCAGCTGTTCAACAAAAGGTTAGACAGACTCTGGCTTTAAGTGTGGAATCAGGATGAACAAGGAAAGAGATAATGTCTTCATATTTAATGTCTTCAAATAATGTCTTCATTATTAATCATAACAACCTCTGATACTTGTTTAGGATTTAAAGTGTAAACGGTATTTTGCACATGTGAAGTCCTCCACAGTCCCATTATGATAAGCAGAGAAGGGACTTCCCTGGTGGCACGGTGGTTAAAAATCTGCCTGCCAATTCAGGGGACATGGGTTTGATCCCTGGCCGGGGAAGATCCCACATGCCACGGAGCAACTAAGCCCGTGTGCCACAATGACTGAGCCTGCGCTCTAGAGCCCACGAGCCACAACTACTGAGACCACGTGCCACAACTACTGAAGCCCGTGCGCCTAGAGCCTGTGCTCCGCAACAAGAGAAGCCACCACAATTAGAAGCCTGCCCACCCTAATAAAGAGTGGCCCCCGCTCACCGCAACTAGAGAAAGCCGGCATGCAGCCACTAAGACCCAATGCAGCCAAAAATAAATAAATAAATATAAATTTATTTTTTTAAAAAAAAGATAAGCAGAGAAGAAACACATTATTCCTGGTTTATTAATGACACACAAGAGATGCCTTATAAATATCTGTGGGGTGGTTAACTTGTTGATTGAGTGATTAACTGTTTCATTGATTGATCAATCCATAAGAAGAATGACAGTTCTTCCTTCCCAATAAGGTGGGGCAGGGGAAGCTGTAACCATTTTTTTTTTTAAGATTTTCTTGATGTGGACCATTTTTAAAGTCTTTATTGAATTTGTTACAATATAGCTTCTGTTTTATGTTTTGGTTTTTTTGGCCGCGAGGCATGTGGGATCTTAGCTCCCCGACCAGGGATCAAACCCGCAGCCCCTGCATTGGAAAGCGAAGTCTTAACCACTGGACTGTCAGGGGAATCCCTGTAACCATTTTATCAATGAGGAACTAAAACTTAGAGAGATGAGGTGGCTAGATCTCTAACACATAACTTGTAAGTCAGCCTAGAGTTTGAACTTGAGTTTTCTGACATGTTGAGGATTATTTTTATTATACTCTGTTTATTTACAGGTCAGCTTTTCTGGACCCTTGATGGTATCATGTGATACCATCATCAATTTCCTGAATATTAAGCTAGCTCTACACCTGATAACATAGGGTCCCAAATATGTACCTCGGCTGCAAGGGTATATCTAACCAGGACTATACCAGCCTCAAGAGCAAGAAAAACCATGTCTTGTGACTTATTCCTTTCTGAACCACCAGATTCTGGTTATGATATACACATATATATACATATGTACAAACTATAAAGAGTGGTAAGGGTCATATTAAATAATAAGGTAGAAAAAAATGATTTAAATTTCTCTCCAGAAATGTGAAGCCGAAGTTCTAAGTTCTTTCATCTTCCTTGGTATTTATTCTGGAGTAGTTTACTCATTCTCTTTTTTTGTTTTTTGTTTTTGGTACGCGGGCCTCTCACCACCGTGGCCCTCTCCCCGCCGCGGATGGCTCACGGGTCCCGCCGCTCCGCGGCACGCGGGATCCTCCCGGACCTGAGCACGAACCCGCGACCCCGCATCGGCAGGCAGACCCCCAACCACTGCACCACCAGGGAAGCCCACTCATTCTCTTTTAATATCAATCTTTTGTAATCTAGATGCACGTTAATAGAAATTTTATTTCTTCTTTTATGTTTTTTCTTGTCAGTGAATGGGACAGCTGGGTGAAAAATAATTCTGAGAATACATGAAAGGAAAGCAGTTTTTTCACCCACACTAGACCTTAAAAGTGAGCTAAGCAATTTGTATAACATGGGCATTAAACAGGATCCAGAAACAGTGTGGAAGGAGAAATCTCTCATTTGCAGATGGGTGTCAGGGTTTTGGAAGTAATGGAATATATAATTCAGTGTAAAGTCCAAGGCACCAATTGCTAAAATGATCTGCTTGATGAGTATAAATGAAGTTGATAGAAAAGATGTTTTAAATGACAGTGAGGGTGGATCTGTAGGTGGTCCTAAAATTCAGAATGAGAAGGCTGAATCAGATGCAAAAAAAAAGAAAAAAGAAAACAATGATATTTAAATGAATCACATTTAAACACCTATTCTATGAGAAAATACTTGGAAACAGAATTTTAAATTCAGTTAATGACACCAATTTAAAATAACTTAAAATGCTCTATGTCAACAGAATTGCTGATATATGGAATAAAATGTCATCTATCATCACCTTCAAAAAATCTACTTGCATAAAACAACTATACCACAAGAAAAAAAAATGGATTTGCTAAAGCTTCACACATGCATAGGAACAACATCCAGCAAGTCACTGGGTCTTTTCTTTGATCTTACAATTTTTTAAGTATTAATGTGAGAAAATAAGTTTTTAAAAATCCTTTTTTTAAAAAATAACAAGCAAATCTATGATAAACATATGATTAATATATACATATATATGTATATATATAGTGGCAGAAATATGAAGCAACTTTTTGATGGTGTTTAGAGGTAAAGAAAATGTTGTCAACCTGATCAGCTAGTTCCTGACCACTCATTTGCAAGAAGACTACAAAATACATTTTGTGACTATGGTGAGTTTTCCCCTGTGCTCAACTAATTGGCCTAAATCAATCTTTCACCATGGAAAGAAATGAGGAAGGAAGGAGTGGGGGCGGGGGGGAGGGAGGAGGGACAGAGGAAGAGAGGGCGGGGACGTCTAATGGGGAGGCAGACGGACAAGAAAGAAGTAGAGGGAGCTGGAAGACGAGGAGAGGCATAAGAGAAGAATGACACAGCAACAAACATTGCCTACTAGGAACTTACACATCACAAACTCACTTCATCAACACAACCCCGCTTTGTGACTATTATCATTTTCTTGATGAGAAAAGCCATGCTACCCAAGAGGTAGAATAACTTGTTGACAAATAACAAATGATGGAGCCAGATGTTCAAGCTAGCGCAGTACCCCACACGGAACTGCTTCCTTAACCCTAGGCTCTGCCTTGGGCTCTCCAGAGTTTCTGTCGCAGTGCTGTGGGGCCCTGGAGGTGCCTGCTCTCCCTTCAAGAGAACCTGCTGCAGGGCATGTGTGTGATTTACAACCTCGACCGGCCACGTCTTTGGACCCATGGCAGATTCACCCCATACCTCTCCCAGCTGTTCCCAGCCAATGAATGAGCAGAAAGGTATATGAACCAGGCAATTTCTGTCAATATAGGATTCCTCTAACAGGCACATTTAGCTCAGGGACTCACCACTGGAGAAACTGAAACTTCCTCAGAACTGTGCTGGGGTCTAAGGCTCATACCCAATCCTTTCTTCTCTCTCCCTTTTCACAGATAGCAGACCTGCATTGCAGTCAAAGGATTCTTGCCTTCTCCTAATCTTTCACCTTCATGCTTCATAGGTGTTTTTTTTGTTTGTTTTTTGTTTTTAACATCTTTATTGGAGTATAATTGCTTTACAATGTTGTGTTAGCTTCTGCTGTGTAACAAAATGAATCAGCTATACATATACATATGTTCCCATATCTCCTCCCTCTTGCTTCTCCCTTCCACCCTCCCTATCCCACCCCTCTAGGTGGACACAAAGCACCAAGCTGATCTCCCTGTGCTATGTGGCTGCTTCCTACTAGCTATCTATTTTACATTTGGTAGTGTATAGATGTCCACGCCACTCTCTCACTTGGTCCCAGCTTACCCTTCCCCCTCCCCCGTCCTCAGGTCCATTCTCTACATCTGTGTCTTTATTCCTGTCCTGCCCATAGGTTCTTCAGAACCTTTTTTTTTTAGATTCCATATATATGTGTTAGCATACGGTATGTTTTTCTCTTTCTGACTTACTTCACTCTGTATGACAGTCTCTAGGTCCATCCACCTCACTACAAATAACTCAATTTCGTTTCTTTTTATGGCTGAGTAATATTCCATTGTATATATGTGCCACATCTTCTTTATCCATTCATCTGTTGATGGACACTTAGGTTGCTTCCATGTCCTGGCTATTGTAAATAGAGCTGTAATGAACATTGTGGTACATGACTCTTCTTGAATTATGGCTTTCTCAGGGTATATGCCCAGTAGCGGGATTGCTGGGTCATATGGTAGTTCTATTTTTAGCTTTTTAAGGAACCTCCATACTGTTCTCCATAGTGGCTGTATCAATTTACATTCCCACCAACAGTGCAGGAGGGTTCCCTTTTCTCCATACCCTCTCCATCATTTACTGTTTGTAGACTTTTTGATGATGTCCATTCGGACCAGTGTGAGGTGATACCTCATTGTAGTTTTGATTTGCATTTCTCTAATGATTAGTGATGTTTAGCATCCTTTCATGTGTTTGTTGGCAATCTGTATATCTTCTTTGGAGAAATGTCTGTTTAGGTCTTCTGCCCATTTTTGGATTAGGTTGTTTTTTTGATATTGAGCTGCATGAGCTGCTTGTGTATTTTGGAGATTAATCCTTTGTTGGTTGCTTGTTTTATCCACTAAACCTCTTGCAAGTCTAATCCCATCTTAGTGTTTACTCTTTAAAGGACCTGAACGGACAAAAATGCACATTCACATGCATAGCAATGCCCTGGGTAGATCCAGATTTTTAGAGTCAGGCTGCAGCCTAGATCAGACAGGGTATGGATTTATGTACAATTCTCAGCACATTCACTGTAATCTCCAGGAAGAAAGATGGTAGACCATAAAACTCTCTCCCAACACCACTGCTACCGATGATTAATCAAAACCACCAGAAGATGTCATGCTCCCCATTGGGAAACCATGATTCCAACTAGAATTGAAGGCACACAGGACTCTGCTTAGTATGAGTTAGGCTCTGAAGACATACAGTACATGAAGTTCATTCAAGTCAGTCTAGATCAGAGGTTTTGAATCAGAATGAGCTGCTTAAGAGGTAATTAAAAAAAAAAAACTACCCCCCTTTAGAGTATCACTGTCACTCCTAAGTTTCTTTAAAAGATTCTGGGATTTTCCTACACCTCTGAGAAGGAAGAGGCATTGTCACAGACATATAAATCTATACTTTCACTTCAGAATTCATTCCTTCAGTGATGGAAGATTTCTTCTATTATCATCAATGTCTAATTCATTTATGCACGCATCTTGGAGGAGTGAATGTATCTTAAGTTAGAGACAGGAAAGGACAGAAAATCACAATGTTCTAATAATAATCACCAGGGAACTCACTGTTTTCACAGCACTTTTCTTATTACTTGTATAAGATTGATAAAGTAATATCACAGGCACAAGAATAAAATAAACACAATACAATGAAATGTCCATATCCTATATTAGAATGTGGATGAATCAAATACTGTACACCGTAAACACAGAAAGGTGACTGATTAGAATTTCAAAACTTTTCCCTGTACTTTTTTAGACAAATCAAATATGCTGACCACATTTGTATGTGGATTTGGTCAGATAACTCTATGCCTCAGTTATTACTATCTCCTAACATACGGTCTCCACCTCCATCTAAAAATTTTTTTCTACCTTCTTCCCCTACACACACATACACACACACACACACACACACACACACACACACACACACCCTTTTCCACAAAAGGCAATCATGTAACAAAAAAAGGTGGTGGAGAGGAGTCAGGGGAACCATTCTCCTTTCAAAACCCAGCTTGATACTTTGAAGGCTGGTGATGAGGACATGCTGTACTTGGAGCCCCAGAAAAGAAAGTAAAAAACAACTTAGGCCAAGCCTGTATACCCTCAAAAGTCCTTCGTGAGATAAGCAGAGGATGGAACTCCATTCCAGAAATAAGGAAGTTTAGGCACTGCTCAACAGATTCCCTGTTCCAAATCACACAGTAAGTAGAATTTGAGGGAACCAGGCTCTTAATTCTGAATTCTACTTTTTAATTTGAAGAAGTCCCACATGTCAAAGACAAATAACTAGCACAGATCTGAAATATAAACAATTAGTTGAAGTTTTATTCAGTATTGTATGCCGAAAACAAAATCTTTAAACTGAATTTAGGCCAAAATCTTAAATGTTAACAATCATCATTTTGCAATAGTAACTATAGATTTTCTTTTTTAAAAATAACTTAAAAAAATAAAAATACATAAATAAATTTTGTATGGCTGAAATTACTTCACTCCGTTGAAGCTCTTGAAATGAATCCCCAAGAACTAAAGTAGAAGTAACTCTTACATTCAACTTGGCATTTTCCATTTATTGCTTTCAGCTTTAAATGGCAAAGCATTATTTTTATTATTAGTAACAGCACTGAGCTACAGAAACTTTAAGTAATGTACAGATATTGGTTACAAGAATTCTGGCTCACTGTAAGAAAACATAATATATTTTATAAAAACTTATTTATAAAGAATTGGCACTGCATATTAATATTACCAAAGCATTCCTTGCCTTCAGAAACTATTTACTACAGAGTATTTTAAACTGTATTATGTAACTTATTTAATATTAAGCAGTAACTGATTAAATAGTGATCTTTCGGCTACTGTTACCTGGAGAGCATTTAATAGCGTTGGGTAGGAAGTGTCACTGGGCAGTACAAATGGGAGAGTCTTTTCTAATAAGATCTTTAGACATAAAAGTCTTTACCTACCAAATGGCCATGGAAATCTTCCCATAAGCACAGCACACAAAGCGAATGGATTCACAAGGAAAAACGAATGATGTGCTACTATAGAGCCATTAAAAAGTCAACTTGTAGAAGAAAATTAAATGTCACAGGAAATATTTTACTACTAGTGAATGAAAAAAGAAGTAGATCACAGAAGAATATTTAGAGCATAAGCCTTATTTTTAAAAGTTATGCAAACAAGCACATACATAAACTTATAAAATTCCAGGGGATATAGACTAAGACACTAGGATAATAGTTGACATATTTTTCATTTTTACATAATTCTGTGTTTTCCAATTTTTTTAATGACCACATTTAACTTTCATAATCCATTATATCAGTCAGCACAGACTACATTATACTGTGGTAACAAATAGTCCCATGATCTTAGTGGCTTTACCCAAGACAAGTTTACTCTCACCTATTGATTTACATAGGCAGGGATGCGCTGCCCATGGAGTCAATCAGGGGCCCATACTGATAGCAGCCTTGTTTCATACACCCTCCCAGATCAACGAGACCACAGAGAAGACTTCGACGAGTCCTGCACAGCTCTGCAAACTTCTGCCTGGAAGTGACACATGTCCCTACCACTCACAATTCGTTGGAAATGCAAATCACGTGGCCAAACTAACTTCAAAGAGGGGAAGCAAGTGGAATCCTGCCATATGCCCAGGACTGG
Source organism: Lagenorhynchus albirostris (assembly GCF_949774975.1). Classification (NCBI taxonomy): domain Eukaryota; kingdom Metazoa; phylum Chordata; class Mammalia; order Artiodactyla; family Delphinidae; genus Lagenorhynchus; species Lagenorhynchus albirostris. Next base: position 55,978,967 of record NC_083099.1, read on the forward strand.
CTAAAAATCCTAGATAGATACTAAATCACAAGGATAATAGTTAATATTTTTTAACATATTTTTAGGTTTTCCAAATTTTCTAAAATATCATGTATTTTTGCAATCTCTGAAAAAACTCACAACAAATACTATTCTTAAAAGAGAAAAACTTATCACAACATGCAGAGGAAAATAAATGTTATCTTCCAAATAGAGAAGATAATACCAGCAGAGGAGGGTATTCATTCTACCAATGACAAAATAAAGTAAGCTTATATTAGAGAGAAAATAAAATTCAACATGATGTCAGTGATCCTAGAGTCAAAGTAAAGACTGCTTAGTACAAAAACATGAGCAAGGGCTAGGATTTAGTGGCATGGCCCTGAAGAAGCAGGCCCCTCCATCCTGACGAAATTACTGATTAAAGGCTGTCGCCCAGTGGGAAGGAGTCAGAGTAACATGAGAACACGCTCTGCAGCCAGGATGCCCCATCGTTCACAGTAAATTCTAGCTGTTAGTCAGTCATTACAGAGCCTGAGGGAGGCCATAATGTCATTCTTAGCTAACCCTGTTGTTTATTCATTCATCATATATTTTTTCTGTACTTAACTGTACGCTAGACACCATTATAAGTCCTGAGACCAAGCAATGAACAAAACAAGTGTACTCTCTGCTCTCATGGAGCTTACAGTCTAATGTGGGGGAGGGAGACAGACCATAAGCAGAATATGTGCAGATGACAGTAAGTGCATCCTCATACACAGAGTGAGGGGATAGAGAGGGACAGGGTGCTGCTTGAGATAGAGTGGCCAGGTAAGACCTCTAGATCAAAGTGACACTGAAGCAGAAACCTGAAGGAACTGGGAGAAAAGACCATGCAGTTGTCTGGGAAAAGAGCACTCCAGGCAGAATAGCATTGTCAAGGCCCAGAGGGTGGAACAGAAATTGTGTGTTCAGGGAGCAGCCAGGGAGCTGGTGGGGCTGGAGCAGAGTGAGCAAGGGGAGAGTTGTAAGAAATGGGATCAGGGAGGTAGCCAGGTGTGAAATGATGGTGCCTTGGGGTCATGATAGGAAAAGACTCTGAATTTTATTCTTTGTGCAAACGAAAGCCATTGGCAAGTTTTGAGCAGAGAAGTGACATAATCTTACTAACATTTTAAATGAATTATTCCAGTTACTGCGGAATATGGACAGTCTAGGGCAGAACAAGGCTGATCTGTAAGGAGGCTGCTGAAATAATCTAGATGATAGCTTGAGTACAGTGAGACTGGTGGAGGCGATGAAAAGATTGAGGATATCATTTCAAGGAGAACCAACAGTATCTGCTGATGGATTGGATTTTGTATGTGAGAGAGAGGAGTCAGAATATTCTGATATCATTTCATGATGAAGTACACATTCTAAGGACCCCCTTCTAGGTATTATTCTATAAGAATACCTAGAATGGATGAGCCCTACATAACAACTATATACTAGTTGTTATATAGAAGGGGTTAAAAAATTATGAAGTATACTGCCACCTCATATAGAATTTTTCTTAAAAACAAAGCATACTTCTGTCTAGTTGAACATGTTACAATTTCAAAATGGGCTCTACTTTATTAAAAAACCTTATATGCGTACACTTTTCATATCTAAGTTTAAGTACTATACCCCTGTTAAGTGATTATTATATGGAGTGTACAAAGGATCCTTTCTGGTTCATCTGTGGATTTAAAGGGTAGGTCTTGAGGAGCAGTGTAAATAAAACAAGGACAGAATTGAATATATCATAGCTGCAGAGCCCTCTTTCAAAAGTATCCTTGTTTGCTAGTTTCTTCCCAACACTTTTATTTAATACATAGAAGAGGATCAACCTTTTTTCCTCAACAATTCACTATATCCTGGACAGAGTTTTCCCACGGTATAATTTGAGCTATCTGTCCAATACCAGTATGACTTAAGGCTGAGGGATATATTAAAATAAATATGACATTTTTAAAAATTTAAATGTCTTAGGGGGAAAAGTGGGGGAAAAAAGTACATATTTAAATTTTGTGAAACACAGATTTGAACATGAATCCTGGGAAGACTTAACACCAAAAGTAAAGCATACAAGAACTATGGAAACTTTTGACAGCAAAGAAGCCCTGGAGGAAAAAGCAGCTTTAGTAATGGAACCATGAAAAAGAATACAGAGATTACATTAAGTTGATAAATCATCACCAAAAAATTCCTACGCGAGAAGAGAGGGTGGTTAAGAGTTGCTATGCGTAGCATCCCTTAGAGAGAAACACAGGGTGACATAGAGTTATAATGTAGATTGTTTCCTCCTTCCTTTCACCATCATCCCGTTCCAACTGAGGAATCCTCTCAGCCCTCCGTCCCCAGTTATCCACTTTTTAAAACTAAAATCTTATCTAGTATATAAAGCCTTTCTAGACTTACCTATGAGGATGGTATTTTTTATATCAAGTTGGAAAAATATAACTTCCACAATAGACAGAAAGAAACATTTTTAAACAAAGTTTAGTGAGCATTTTATAAGGTAAAACCAACTCCCATGTTGAAAAAGAAAAACCAAAAATCCTCATGCCAAAGCTCTATGAAAAGCATTCCTAAAATAACCCAGGAGTGATTTGTACAAATCCCGTCTTACTCTTTAATTTCTCTGGCATAATCGTGTGCCCATCTGGGGCTAGAGCCAAATATGCTTTGTTCCCTCTGTATAAAAATAAGTCTACAGACAAAGGTATGGACTCCACCATAATCAATGAAAGACCACTTCCATCATCACAAAATTTTCCCATGTTCCTTTATAGTCAATCTCCCCCTTGTCCACCCATGGCGCTAGACATTGATGTAGTTTCTATTACTATAATTTTACCTTTTTAAGAATTTGACATGTGTGAAATAATATTGTATGTATTCTTTTCGTCCAGATTCTTACTCTCAGCATAATGTTTTTGAGATTCATCCATTTGTTAGTATCTCTTTATAGTAGTTGAATATTATTCCATTTTATGGATATGTTACTGTTTATCTATCCACTTATTGATAGACATCTGGGCTGTTTCCAAGTTTGGGGCTATTATTAATAAATCTATAACATTCATGTAAAAAAAAGTCTACAGAAGGTGAAGGAAAAGCACTATTTTTTAAATATAATGACTAAATTGAGTGGGGAAAAAAGGCAAATGTCACACACGTCCAACATGACATCTTTGCCTTAATTATTTGCATGTTTAAAAACAAGTATTTACTCCTTAATTCATAGATAATGGCCTCCGTTCTGTCATTCATTTTATTAGGTAGAACAAGTATCTGGACTAGTGGTTCTCACCTCTGGTTTGAGGGAGAGGGAGGAAGAAATAAACTGATTATTAGAATCTTCATGGGGGAATAATTTAAAACCTTCCCAACAGGTGAATCAAATGCCAAGACTCCCTCTCCTTAACCTTTTACCCTCAGTTGAGAACTATTATACCAGTCTATACATAAATTGTTTGAAGAAAAACAGTTCTATCCCCTTCTAAACATCCCACACCAGATAGGGATAATTCCCCTATTTCCAGTCAAATACAACCACCTCAGGCCTACCTAATGAACACCATCAATACAGTTAGGCTGCATTACCATATATGGTAAATACCATATATGGTATTTACCTAGCTTACCTATTGACTTCCTAAAGGACCTCCATGAAACCTATCGATCAAAGAATGCTAAGTGTATTAGGTAGACCTACTTTAGGAATACCATCTTTTTTAGTGAATATTCTTTCTTTATTTCCTTTACATTCAGTGCTTTTACTAGCACATTATTAGGATATAATAGGTGCTCACAGTAACACCATCTTGACAGAGGCTGAGTAGCGTCTCAGAAAAGAGTGGAATGGGATGTATACTTATCGATCTTGGGGTCTGGGCTCAAATGAGTTAAGAAAGGTGTTCAAGGCACAAAGCAGAAAGGGATTAGACAAATCTGTGACCTGATTTCTGATCAGTGGACACAGTGAAGGCAAGTGCCTAGAAGGGAGTCCCGGTAAGCAGGCTGGTGCTGGAGGTGCAGGCTGCTTGCTGTGCTGAGCAGCGTGTTACCCAGAAGGGAGAGCTGTTTACCCAGATGAGCAAATTATTTTGCCTGAACAAATCAGTCTTTGAAATTTCCTGAAATAAACAGTGAGATTATTTATTGGCTTACAGTCTTATCTTCCTGAATAAGAACTTCCTGCCACAAACAGTGAAGTCTTGCTGACACAGGTGGCCTTGGTTATTAGTCCTGAGAGTTTGGATACGTAGATACAGGTGGTCTCCTTCTCACTAAAAAGGCCAGCAGATTATTAGAAGTTGAATTCATAATACATAAGGGAGGCAAACATTGAATAGGGTTAAAAGCAAACAAAAATTTAGCTGGAGCTGTTGGCAGAAAAATTGTGTCACAAGATCAGAACCTGGGAAGACAGGGACTAGGTGGGGAAGCAGAATGAGAGGTCGTGTTAAGTCATCACAGAGACCAGGAAAATTGAGAAGCATCTGTTTGTTTGCATGTGGTGGCTACATCATGCAACAGGTATGGATCTGATCATTTAAGGCACCAGACAGGTTGGAGTGGTCAACCACACCCTTCTTCCTCACTTCATTCCCTGTCTAGAGAAGGACCAGGACCAGAAGGTGGAACCTCTAAGTAGGGTGGCTAAAAGTGAACACTAGGGGAAAAATGGATGAGATTCAAAAAGATCTGTAGTGCAGTTAATACTATTACTGTATACCAATGTTAAGTTCCCGACTGTGATCATTATACTGTGATTATATAAAACATTAACATTAGGGGAAACTCAGTAAAGGATATACAAGAAGGTTTTTTTTACAACTTTTCTGTTAAGTCTAAAAATATTTCCAAAAATTTTTTAAATTTATTTATAGGTTTTTATACTTATTGTTTGGTAATAGGTAAGGGTCTAACCGGAGGTTATCTGGTCTACCTCTCTGGATGCATCTTAACTGAGACAACCAAGTAAGGAGGTGTATTTAGGAGGAGAGTGCCTTTTGTTTGGGTTATCTTGACTCTGGAGAACCACATAGCAAACCAACCACAGAGGAAGAGAGGCGGGCAGAGAAAGCCTCCCTAAAGAGGAGATGAGTTGTGTGCTAAAGAGCCCAGGGCTTAAGAATGCAGAGAGGTGGCTGCCTTGGGCTATTCCTGGCAAAGAATCATAAATTCAGATCCTACAGGTGCCAGGCTAGCAATCTAAATATAAGCCCCTGAAAGACAATAGGAAATGAGAGGACCTGAGAAGAAAATAACACACATCCATCTAAAGGTTGGTTGGTTGGTTGTTTTTTTTAACTGGAAAGCACCTTGGAGTTAGTCTTTGGGCCACTAGTTTTCAATCCATGATAGGCTCAGGAGTTTAAGAGGGAAAAGTAAAAGGATTTTGAGGTGTCCGTCTAGCCCAGCAACAGATGGAAAAGTAGACCAGAGTTTATGACAAAAGCCCTATGGACTAAAGAGCTAGTGTTCGATGTACTTTGGAAACAAGACCATAGGCCTAGAATATTTTCAAATACAGTTTTTCCATGTAAATGTAAGTTTGGACGCAGGGACAAAAGAGGGTAGCAACTATCAGACTGCCAGTGAATGTCTCACCCCAAACCTTAATACATCACTGTGTGTGCTATCTTTTATGCATAAGCACATCCCACAATTCTCTCCATTCCACAGCTTTCCAGGAATTATTCCTGGACCAACAGGGGAGGGAGCCTCAAAAGTAAATAAATTTCAAAAAGCTAAAGTATTCATTTGAGAAGTGGTTTGAGTACCTAGTGTGAAAACAAGAAGAGTAAAAATAAAGAGGTCAAATACATTTTTGACAAGAGACTCAGATATGCACATTGAAAATAAGGGCATTACTGTAAACAAAGTACACTATACATCTGAAAAAAGATTTCGATAAACATTCAGAATGCTGTGTCTCTCCTTCATTACATCAGTAAAACAAAATTTGGTATTGAGTATCTACCAAAGATTCCAGGTTTGTTCCAGAGAATACAGCATTACAATTCCTTTTGGGTCAGGGGCGGGGGGTGGATTTAAGCAAATATGTGGTTTGGGGCTTCCTCTCTCTTTGGTCAGTCTCTGTTATTTCTCTCTCAGGAACCTGACTGCTGTAGTAATAGCCAAGAGAGGAAGCCCCAAACACTCATAATTTTTCATAATAAAAGTATTTTACAGAGAAAAACAAAATTATTCTTTTATATTAAAATACCACAAAAGGTTTCATAAACTCAAATACCAAAAGGTATAAGAGCTTAGAAGTGGAACCATTATGTTAACGTGATTTCAGCAGTTTACTTCAATTGTTCAAGTCTAACAACATCCCCCCCCAAAAAAGAAGGAAAAAAGGTATGTTTCTGAATAATGTAAATACATTGAAAATAATGATACTTTCTGTCGCAAAGGTCCTCCATTCTCTCTTACTCGTAAGAACGTGTATATTATACTTTCATCATCTCTAAAGTAAGATAATGAAAACCAGAGTCTATATCTGTGAAAAACCATTTCCTGACCAACCCATTCCACACTTACTTGTCTTTGTTTGCTGCCCATGAAATATCATTTGAACAAACTTAAACATCTTCACAGAGGAAAAAATCAGGCTGCACAGCCTATTATAAGGGATGCTTGTGTGTTACAAGAACTGGCATAATGACATCCTGCTTCGTAATGACTATTCCCAGGTATAGAAATTACAGGCGTCTTTTAAAACCAGGCAGATTTCTGACCATCTTGGCTGCATCTATTTTCTGTCTTTCAAGCTTGATAGTTATTCCTTTCATAAGGATAATGAGTGTCACACTGGATTATACAACCCAGCTACATCTGTTCTCCCTTGTTTTCTAGATATTACTTTCATTGTATTTCACAGCATGAGCCTCCAGTCAAGATCCTGAATACTGCTTCATGATAAATGTCACAGATGAAAAAATGGTCCAGTGCCGAAGTCATTATCACAGCTCTGGCCCATCTCCTTGAACGATGCCTCTCATTGCTCACATCTTTTCTTGGACAAGGGTACTATAGACCCTGCCTTTTCAAACTTAGAAACTTTCTGTCCAATATTTGTGTAAATATGTCAGTTGAGAATTGGCTGGTACGTCTTCCCTGTGTACTTCACTATTTGAATTCATTCTGTTGTTCTATTTAGCCATCATGGTACTCACCATCCGACAGCACCTCACCCTTTAGGGTAAGAAAACACGTGAGAGAGGGCACGTGGGACTGGGTTGCAATGACAGAGCAGGGTCTAGGAGATTCACAACACGAGCTGGAAAAGAGATTTCTGAGAGAGCCTGAAATCTCGATTAACCAGAATGCCCAGGATAAGGTGTATTCCAGAATCAGACCTTTTAAAAAGCGTCAGGGACCTTAGAGTTCACCTAATTGAACCTCTTACATCATGCATTAGAATACTGAGGCTCAGACAGGTTAAATAAGTTATATGTTAACCACATAGCTGCTTGGCCACAAAGACCTGAAACCAGAACTCAGCTTTCCAGCACGCTCTCCAGGATGCCACAAGTGCTGCTGTTTTTCACAGTAAACAGAACTTTCTATTGTCTCATAATCAGAATTTTTCCTGTTATATTAGACTTTCTTTAATCCTATTTCTGAAAACATTTCTCAAAATATGAATTCAATTTCTATCCTTATACATTACGTACATTAACAATGACTGAACTTTGCTTTGATGGTTGATCTGCCTAAAAGCTGGCATTTTACGGGTGAGTGATCATGAAAGAGGTAGAGATGAAAACGTAAAAGTTGTAGGTGGCTAGATGAAACTATACTGACTTGAATCAGGCCACTTTAAATACATACTGATTATTTGCCTGTAGTTTTCTTCTTTTCCCTAAGGTAAAGGGAAATAATAATTTGGGTGAGTTAATGGTTGCACGTAATTGAGGCTTTTCTGCATTTATCTTGGGATTTAAATAACAGTATAGTGCCTAATATAAAAGTTAGCCACATTTTCCAACTCCAAACAATTTTGTTCATTTGTCTCAACAGAATCCATATCTAGTTTAATTTTTCAGTTCTTGTGGTATGGTTTGGGATAAGGGGAAGAGAGAAATCAAACTAATACAAGGTACAGCCCTTTCCTTCTATATTCTTTCCTTTTCCCTCAACAGATATAGAAGCTCTAAGTTGTATTTCTGTTTTCTTAGGTATTACCCTTAAATTTTAAAATAGTGTCAACTTCCCGACCAAGACCCTACCATGCTTCTGGACTCTGACCGCTTCCCTTTTTAAAAACACAACATCAACCTCTTTCCTTTTAGGTTAATTTCTTCTTATGTGGTTCTTTCAATAATGGGCCCTGGGTAACAAATGTGCTTCTTTGTCTTCACAGGTTTGCAGTATCTTTATTTCTCCCTCTCTTGTGAATGGTAGTTTAGCTAGGTATTGAGTCCCAGAATGCTATTTGTTTCCCTCAGACATATGAAGATACTACTGCACTGGCCTCTGCCATCCACTCTGGTAACTTACTAGTCTAACTTTCCATTTTTGAGGTAATCTTTTCCCCAGTAGCAGCGCTTAAGATTTTCAATTTTTCTGTATCTCTTGCTGCTTCATTGTAATACACCTAGAATGCCTTTATTTTTGTTTGTTCTACTTAGTTCTTGAGATGCACTTTTATCTGAGGATGTAGGCTTTTTAATAATCCTTGTAAAACTCAGCTCTTTTCTTGTTAAATTTTCTTCTGCCATCCCCTCTAGTCTCTTATTCTAGAAAGCCTATTAAACATGTATTGAAGCCTCTCAATCATGTTTCCATATCCCTTAACTGCTCTTTCATATTTTTATAAATCTTCCTATATCACTGTACTATGTTCTGGGAGCATTCCTCAATACCAACTTCTAATTAGCTGATTATCTTTCAACTGTAACCCATCTTGAGTTTACACTAAATGCTGATTTTTTGTTTCAATATTTACTTTTTTTCATTTCCAAAATTTCAAAGTGGTTCTTTCCCATACCTACAGGGTCCTCTTTCATTTATGCCCAAATATGTTTCATTACTTCTCTTTTTTATGTTATTTTTTCTTTTATCTCTTTGGAGCTCCTAAATAAACTTTAAAATATTTCCAACAATTCTGTTTGTTTGTTTTTTTAACAACTTGAGTTAATTCATCTTCTAATTGTTGATTTTCTTGGATATTTTAGCATTAGTTTTCTTTGAGTGATTTAAACTTTGGGGTTTGGAGACACATCTTGAATATGGGGTATTTTTCCTCATTCTCTGTAGGCTTACATACCTCTAAGTGTTTTGCTACTGCTTCTAATACCAATTCTTCAAGGGACCCTTAAATAGATCCAACAGGATCCCTGACCTATGAAAATGAGATACCATTGATAGGGTCACCGTGCTATAGTAGGTGGCTTATCTCAAATCCTGGTTACTGGGCTGTTTCAGGCATATTTTTTTCTTCCCTAAGCACACAAGTTTATAGCCTTTTACAGACATTTTTACCCCAACAGAGTTGAACACCTAATTCTTCCTGCCTGCCTCTGGCCCTGGAGTCTGAAACTATTCTCTGCTTACCACTCCTCATTTCTGTTCTATCTTGGGGCCCAGATAGTATTGATTTCAACATGGCTATTATACTAACAATTAGTTCTACTTACCAAATATTTCTACTTTTTCTTCCAGGCACTCCAGGAACTTAGTAGTCTCTGTCATGGACATAGCCTTGTGAGTTGGTGAATGAAATATGAGTGGATGTGGCTTGTGTCTCCTCTGGATGGACACGGTAAGGACCTAGTGTATGACCCGTCATGCTTTCACTCTGCCATGGCACCTCGCAACGCCCCAAGTGGCAGTCCTTCCATCCACCTGCATGTCGAAGTGAGGACATGATGGGGCAAAACCCCGAGTCCAACTCACAATGAAAATGTAGCACAAGCAAGAAATTAACCTTTGTATTTTAAGCCACCAAGATGTTGGTGTTGTTTTCTACTGCAGCCTAACCTGAACCATCCTGAGAGGTGTAGTTACGTTAGTCTCAATTTTTTTCTTTTTAAATTTTTTGCATATTACAGCTATGTATTCAGAGCAGAGAGAAGCATCAAAGCATGAGTTTACAGTGCAAGCTTTCTGGAAGTCCAATCTCCAGGGAACTTTACATATTGTGATACAAACAAAATAACATGCATGGAACACTAAGCGAAGAAAACAAGTATGTATTTATGTGTCAAAACATGTGACTTCACTAATAAAGTGCTATAAATTGCTAAATTGAACATACTCAAGTTCTTCCCCAATTGTTTCAAAATAAAAATGTATATTTTTTATACATGGAGAAAGACTTTCAGTCCCTTTTCTTCTCTGTTAAATACATTATCAGGAAGCTTATCTCTGTTATTACTCAGTAAATTTCACCGCATGTTTTCAAAAAGTCTCTGACCAGGAGCTTCAGTAGATAAAGCTGTGAATAGGTAAATTTCCCTCTTTCCTTTGTTTCTTTGTTTCTTTTTTTGTTCTTTACTCTGTAATACACCTTTTCTCCCCCCTTCAGAATCTCTGCCTTATGGCTCTCCACTGATCAGTTCCCATTCAAAAAGCTTTCTCTCAGCTTAGAATCTGATATCAATAATGTGTCATAATTTGAAGAAGTACAAATCAACTGTTCTATCTGTAGGGGTTAACTGCATTTTAATCATTTATTCATTCTTTCAACAAATATTTATTAAGCATTTACTATATTAAGCATTATTACATTAGAAACAAAAGATGAAAACAATATGGTTTTCTGACCTTGAAGAGTTGAAAATCTAGAAAGGGCAAGGATAAGTAATGACACAAATGATAACATAAATAGTAAAAAAAAAAAAAAAAAACAGTAACATTCTCTGAAAGTCTGCAAGTACAGAGATGAATTTATTCATTTGGGTTTAACTGTAGAGTGAAAGGCCTTGTTCCTCGTTTGAGGACTATTGTACTCCAGGAGCAAAGAAGAGAGTTATTTTTGACCTGGACAACCTTCGTAATGACACAGAAATCATGGTGAACGGGCAACCAGATTTCTTTTTTTGGCTGTGCCCTGCAGCGTGTAAGATCCTAGTTCCCTGACCAGGGATCGAACCAGTACCCCCTGCACTGGAAGCGCAGAGTCCCAACCCCTGAACCACCAGGGAAGCCCTATGACCAGATTTTTATTTCTTGAAACATGAGTTCTGCCTATGATGCTTCAACCCAAATTTACAGTTGGACAAAACTCTTCCTCCACCCTTGGCAATGAAAATTGGATTGAATTTCTCAGCATATAACTGCCTACTAAGTGTTTCTCTATCGATTATTCTGGAAGGTAGTCTCATTTTCAGAATGAGCAGACCAAAGTTTGCTTTAATCTTATTGTTGATCTCTCAGGAGAAAGTTTTCTCATAAGTATAAATCTCATGCCAAGTGATAGCCATGTAAGAGATCTAGAAAGCTCTTTCCTTCTAACTTGACTCTGGATTTGTGAAACTATATGGCATTTATGTAGTGCATTATAGTTTTCAGAGTCCTACACAGTTTATCTAATTCTCTCCTCAGAGCAACCTTGTGAGGGATTCAGATCAGATCTGAATCTAGGTCTGTGATAGTTCATCTACACTCTGTAAGGTACCAAAAAGGTCCATTCTATTTTGTCTTGATGGGCAGCAGCAAATTCTTACCAGAATTCCTTTCACTTTTATTGTTTTGATCTTTAAGAACTTTACAAGCCCGAAAGGAATGCATCCTCAAGATACTGTTTGAAAATCAACTGACTATAATGGGGAAATTTTTTTTTTTTTTTTTTTTTACTGTGGCATGTATCAAATAATTTCTATATTCAAAACGTTGGACTAGGAAGGGGTCATGGGTTGCAGTTGAAGGCAGAGCAGAAAGAAAGGGAAAATTCCTCATTTGGCCCTGATGACAATCTTTCTGTTCTTTGTTTCATAACAAGTTTCTCTATTTCTAGTAGTGGAGATCAATAGATTTTACTGTTTTTTCTCTCTTTCTGCATTTAATAAACAAAATTAGAGTAAAAGCCAGAAGCTAGGGACCTAATCAAAGTACTAGCTGTACTGCAATTCCACTTACAACTAAATTGACAAGGGGGAGAAATGATGAAGAAAGTATAACAAACTCACTCAGCAATTTTGAAATAAGAGGGCCTACTTTCCCACCTTCAGTAAGAAACTCTGTTTTCCTTTCACTATCAACTCTCTTTACCTCTTCTTCTAACTCAATATCCATCTAACTCTTTTTTTTTTTTAAGAAAAATGTATTTATGTTTAAAAAAAGAAACCCTAGCATGTTCAATAGCATGGACTTCTTGGAGAACTTGCTATGTTTAGAGAATAATCAGCATTTCAGTATACCTGAAGTACCAAGGGCTTCATGAGGTATCTTGTCTCCTATAACAAGAAAGTTAGGCAGATACTAGAACTTGAGTTAATCTGTAGACCATACTAAGATGTTTGGATAATTCTGATCACAAGATTTTGTCCAATATTACACCATATCATATGCCTAGCCCACTTTATTAAAATTCTTTATAAATACTATTTTAATGACCATATATTCTTTCAAATTGATATATTATGATTTGTTTAAATATAACCTGGATGCTTGACATTTAAGTGGTTTTTTTTTCACTATTACAAACATCACAACAGTAAACATGTTTATAAATCTTTGTTTGTTATAGTTCATCACTGATTGTTTCCTAGAAGAGGTTCTTCTGAGGTAAGACTAGAAACCTATTCAGCTCAAAGAAACCAGACATACTCATGGCCCTTTTCCAGGTTCTCATCTTTTCTTAGATTAGAAAAATGTTGGCATCTAAATCTTTTTAGACCATGTGCAAATTGTGCTCTGTATATGGGCAAAGCTACATGACTTGGTGCATAGAAGTAAGATGAACAAAGGCAGTGCCAGTTTTAAAAGCATATGCTAAATAATACTTCACATTTTTGTCTTAATTAGAGTACACTAATTTTCATGAATTTGATGTTCTCTAGGGGGGAAAAATAGAATTTTTCTATTTCATCTCTCACTCTGACATTCCCATGTGTCGCCATGTTTTCATTGGTTCCTCTGGAGAACAAGATAGTCAGTCACATCTCACCCTTTGACTCGGAATACCCCATTTTTATGGAAATGATTTAGGAGGATTTCTGAGGCCGGGTGGCTCTTCTGAAGTGCACACCCGAAACACATTCTCTTAAATAACTTAATCATAGACTTTCTGAAGCAGGAAAAGACCCCCAGAATCGGCTAGGCCAATGTTTCCCGAAGTTCCCAAAGTATGATATGCCTTCTTCTGTTTGTGGTACATACTATAAACTGCATAAATAATGTAAACTGCATTATCATGGAAATATTGTTCCTGGTATGATTTTTCACCAGTGGTCCACAAGCATACTTCCTTTAAATTGGTATTTATTCATTTTTAAGGTTCCATTTATTGCTAGTGGTAGTTCTTATATGTTTGTTATTTATTTTTAATTTTTTTCAAATATATATATCCATATGTAGTTGTGGTTTTTTGTTTGGTGGTTTTTCTTGTTTTTTTACTACTTGACACAGTGAAATATTGTAGGTACAAAAGTATGTAAATGTGTAAAAGGCCTTAAAGAAGAGATACATAAATGACAGAAGGCTGTGAAACAACTATTCTAGGCCGAGCTTCTCATTTGATATTTAAGAACCAGGGAGATGAGGTGATTTGCGCAAAATCCAGTCTAAAAGCAGCATCCAGACCTCATGCTTCTAGTCCTGTTCTTTGTTTTTATCTTCCCTACCGCCTCTGTAATGCTCTCGTTCAACAAGAATATTCACTCCTATGTTTAGAATAGGACAAAGTCAGATCTTGTGAATGAGAAATGTGGCAAAATTAAGTGAATGTATTAAAAGTTTCTTCTTTTTAAGAAGCAGCTGTCATTCTCATCAGAGGTAGGGAAATTAAGTTGCTGTCCTTCACTCTCCCAAAGATGATTATTATGCCATTTCTTGTGGATGCACTGAGCCAGAACTACAGAGATAATAGGTTATTATAAGAAAATTTGGCTTTGACATTTATATGATGTTTCCAGTCAATTAGATGAAAAATACTCCATTAGATAAAGTGAGGGTACCAATTATTGTGAAGATAGCCTACTGCTAATAATATAATTGAAATTTAGGGAGAGGAGGGCTCAGCTCTCCAGAAACTCAACAGCATCGAGGACAGTAATACAGTCTTAGAAACATTTATGCTCTCGGTCATTTTCAGTTCTCAAAATTTTCAAATTTTCAAACCGAATGTCATTTTCATGTATATATGAAAATCCTGCTCTGTAATTAGCTCCAAGATGTTTCAGCTCTTTGCCATAAAATGTTTAAAAAATAACAAAACAGCTTCACATTGTTCCATTACAATGCAAGACATGGAGACACGTAGCATTGGTAACCCAAAGATGTTATTTTTGAGATAAAATCCAAGCCTGTAGCTAGGTAAGTAATGATTGCTTTTTAGTTTATCTTGGAAGGGGAATATTTTAGACTTGGGGACAGAGGGAAAGAAACTCATCCACAGAGTGTGCTCCCTACAGCTGTGAAATAGCTGTCAGTGGCCAGTAGCCAAGGTGCTTCAATCTCAATTGAACAAAACGGGAACAAGTGTGCTCTAAGAAACAATCCTGCAAAGGAATAGCCTAGTATTGAATTCTTTTTCATCTTCAGTGATTTTGGCGCCCATATGAATTTAAAATGTAAAATAAAATATTTATCAACAATCAAAAAGAGACATGTCCGACTGCGTTATCTGAATTCAATGCCTCTTTCATCTCGAAGAATAGAAGGCTGCTTCAGAGGAGTGCTCACCCTGCCTCAGTAAAGCCTGCTTTCCGAGGAGACACTATGAAATTTTAACCCTCTCTGTTCAAAGGAGCTTCTCCGGAGAATATTACTTCAAATTCAAGTGAGAATTAAATACAAGGTACCCACCATCTTTACTCCAGGATTTAACATTATTCTTTCATTGGTAAAATATAGTCATTACAGCTACCATTTTAAGCCCTATTGTGTGTTATAAACAGTAATAAATATTTTTGCACTTTTAAACTTAGTTTATCTTTATAAGCCTTGCAAAGTGGATTTAATATTTACCATTTTATAAATGAGGAAAATAAGCCTTAGATATGATAAATCATCAGCTACTAAGGAGGAGAAACTACATTTGCACTGAGATCTGTTTGTCTCTTAAATACTGATGTCTCCGCATTACTGTGAGACCCATCCTTTATTTTCAAAATTTCTCCTTTCAGTAATTCCCTGCCTTGGTACCTAGACAGGCCTCTCCTCATCACTCCGCACTGCAGGCAGGGTTCCATTTCCTATTCGGCTTGCCATCTTTTATTGGTCATAACAGTGAGTTTTAGACCCTAATATCTCAATGCCCTTTTCTTCTATCTGTTTCCCTGCACATACTGTCCTTTGCCATTTCCAAATTCTAATTCTTTAATACCACCTGCTGCCTGGATCTCCCAGCCATACCTGAGTTATTTCTACAAGACTCTCATGGACACCTGGTCCTCGGTAGTTTCCAGAGGTACCCTAGTTATCTCACTCCTTAGTACTAAGTTTGGACTTACATAGTCAACCAACCTAGCTAGGTATTTTTTTTCCCTGATTAATTGACTAGTAACTTCAACCAAACTAATGAAATCAATTTGCCCTAAAATCTGAAAGTGAACTGAAAATTACAGCTCTCCTCAAAACCACCTGCAAACACTTGGGTATTCTTTGTGATTGTCAAATTCTGTTGTATTCCATTTCTTTCAAAAACTTTCCCAAAATCTAGAGCAAAGGGGCACAGGCGCAAATAACAGAGAAAGGTGCTGATTTCCTAACACTCTTAAGTTGACAGTTTCTCCAAACTTTCAAATTGTCATTCCCCAGTCCCTTTCAGTAAAATATTATGGGATAGAGATGCACCACGTGCTCACATGAGTGTGCACACAAACGCACGCACACACACAGTCTGGGGTGGGGATAGGCAAAGTCCAAAAGATTCAGGTTGCCATAACTGCAGTTTTCAAATTTGTTTTCCTACTTGCAAAGCACAGGTAATGAAAATATCCATTTTCAATCCACCATGTCTTTCACAGGACATTTGTAGATGGGTACTTGGGTCACACTACTCATTTCTGTTAAAACAAAGAGACTTGTCTTAAGCCTTTAATTATTTTTGACAACTACACTCAGTATTCCCCCAAGTATCCTATTTAAACTTCAGTAAGTGTTAGAAATATGCCATATTTACCAGAAATATATTCTCTGTTGGGCATACTTTCTGGCTTAATCCTCATGACCCCATGAAAAGAGCAATATTGTCCCCCATCGCAAAGTAAGAAAACCAGCACACAGAATGTCACCATCCAAGTCTACCTCTAAAGCCCATACTCTGTTTTATCTCAGTCTCCTCATTCCCAATCCATTTATTCCTTTTGTGACATTGCCCTTTGGCCCATATATTGTTTTGCCTAGATGGCGGCGAGGAGATTTTCTTTTCTCTTGGTCACATCATTAATGAGCTAGGATAACTTGCCTTACGTGTGTCACAGGGAGTTGCCATATAGAATTTCAATTTTTTCAACCAGGCGGAGCTGCGTGTTTTTAAAACCCAAAGCAAATGCCATGGTGTGCACTGCCAGTGGGCTCTTCTTTGTTAGCAACATAAAAAGAAGTCCATTTCACTCCAGGAATAGCAGCCTCTTCCCCTTTTGTCAGCACAGCACACAAGACAGCAAAGACTCCGTCGCACTATTTATGGAAAGCATTTATGATTGCACTTGGACCTTCAGGCAGTTCTGCCCGGGCTCCGTTCAACCACCTCCAGGAACCCTGCCAGCCAGGCGCACTCACATCAGATACATTAAGACTTCATTTTTTATTGTCCTACTGGTATCCTATCTCTATTGCTGCAATAAAGAGTTTTATTTCAGAAGCAAACAATTATTTCCTGGGATATGTTGAAGCTAGAAAATTGGTTTGTACCTCAAGGAGCAGTGAGAATGCAGGAAAATCTGCTCTCTTGCTGCTCCATTGATTCCTGGATGTAGAAAGGAATGGATAAGAATTAGAATGCCCTCCACCCAGACAATTGTTCAAACAGGTTTTGATTAAGCACAGGATCTTTTCAAAAGGGCTGCCAAAATTGTAGGCCTAGTTTTAAGTCAAGGAAGCAAACTTATAAATTGACACTTAAGACCAAATATTCATATACAGAGGCCTATATTTTTATCTGCTATGAATTCAGAAGGAAAAGGAAAAATAAGCCCCCTTACTGCTCACATTCTTGACAGTTCGCTGGATATTTCTACTTCAGTTTCATCTTTCAATAAGTAACTTATTAACTGCCTTCTATGGGTTATATAGGCACTCTGCTTGGTACTAGAGTGTTCCCAGTCCTGAGGGAAAAAGGCAACAGGTAATTCTAATATAAGGTGATGAGTATTCTGGTGGAGGTTTAATTAGGACTTCATTGGATAACACAAGAGGCACATCTAGCACTGGCTGGGAAGCAGGAGCATAGAAGATTGTATTATGGCTCCTAAATTGAGTCTTGCAAAATGAGCATAAATTAGCTAGCAAAGAGTAGAGGAAAGGATATGAGAACAGAGAGAATATGGTGTGTGGGAAACTACAAAGATTTCCAGATAACCAACAAAGCTACGTGGACCCACCCAGCTGTCCTGCCATCACTTTGTTCACATACTAAAAATTAAATTTGTTGCCCCCTCCTGAACCCAGACCTTCCATTCTGCTTGAATCTACATCCTGACTCGATACCTTGGATTCTCTGTTAAGTTTTCCTTTTGCCTCACCCTCCCATTCAATCACCACATTCTCTCTTCTACCTGTGTACCACATTTGGCCTTAATCTCCTCTGTTTTAATACCATTGCCAATATACTAGGCCAAATCCTTTGTATCTTATTCCTAGACCATGGCAATAGCTGCCTTCTCTTTCTGTTACCCAACACATTCCACAAACTGCCATTACACTGATTTCTTGAACGTGATCCAATTGCTCCCTCCTCAAAAATCTTTGATGCACTTACAAGGTAAAGCACACTCTCTTGGCCTAACAGGTTAGTGATCCTTAATCTGGCCCCATACTGCTTTTCTAATCACAGCTCCCATTGTGCATCTACGTGACCCCCTCCCTTCAGTCAAATGGTTCTGCTCATTCATTATATTTCCCTACTCAAAGTCTTTGTATCTACCATAGGCCATGCTTAAAATTCCCCCAAACTGAATCCTACATATTCTTAAACAGCCTCATCCCTTCCATGCAGCCTTCTAAGACCAAACCATGGTTATTTCTTCCTCCTAAGAATCAGTGTGATTTGAAGTTTTAAGAACAATTCTAGTAAAGAAATGGAAATGAATGTTTATTGAGAACTAACTAAATATCAGGTCATTTAAAGCTCTAGGAGTTAAGTGTTATTTCACAAATAAGGGAACTGCAGCTAAAAGAAGCTAAGTAATAAGGCCAGGATCACACAGCTCTTATATTTAAACCCAGGTCAATGTAACTCCAAAGTTCTTGATCTTTTACTGATGACATATAGCCATTTCTAAATTCATCATTATTGTTATCATTATCATTGTCACCAAGAATCTAGCACTTACTATGTACAATATATGCACTAATATTTTGACATGATCCAACAGATGTCTAATAGGAGTTCCAGAAGAGAACAGAAAAAATTGGGGAAGGATAATATTTGAAGAGATAATAACTCAGAATTTCTTAGAATTATTGAAAGACATGGACACCCAAATACAGGAAAGTCCAGAAATCCAAGCAGACTAAACAAAAATGAATTCACCCCAGAAAAAATTGCAAAAGACAAAAAGTTGAATTTTTTTTTACTGTACCTTACCTTCCAAGTATTCTCTTTTCAAATGCATATACCACTGAGAGGGAAAGTATTCAGTCATTTATGGATAAATGGGAATTAATTCGTTGGTTTGTTTCTACTTAGATCACTTGCATGGGAATGCTCTGAGTTTTCTTGGAAGGAAGATCATTTTGGAACATGAACATTCAATCAGAAAAATAGCTTTTGATAAATTTTGCAGAAAGGGTCTTTGGATATAAAAGAAGGAACAGAATGAGACTACTTGACACTATGTAAGAAGAAGGGAAACCCAAAGGGCAAAGAAAAACAAAGCAAGATATAACACATTATCCACTTCATATTTGGCTTTAGGCCAATTCTACAGCAAATAGGAATTTTCAGAAAATTATCATATTCCACACTCACCTCTGAAAGCCCTAAGAACAAATTGGGCTAATCCTGTAACAAATTATACCCGGCAAAATCATACAGCAATAACATTATATAATAGAGAAGGCACCACAAAGCTGAATTGCAGCTCTAGTTCCAACATACTCTGACTGTGTGATCTTGGAAACTGTGCTCCAGCATCAGGAACTATAACAAAATATAATGCTACCTGCTCTATTTATCTCATTTATGAGAACAAAATGAGTCAACAAATGTAAACGTCTTATTTGTCTGTAACATGTGAAAACATGTAAAAGATTACAGTTGTCAAATGAGCCACAGTATAGCTGGCAGTAAACATCTATTTACATTCTGTAAAACTAAAGACCATCGTGAGCCCCTTAAGAAAGGTCTTACATAATGACCCTTAGAAAGTATTTAAACAGACATTCTCCATCCCCTAGAAGTGAATAATTCTCAAGTTTAAAATACAGAACTCAGAGTAGAGTCAAAGGTCACACGGTCACCCACGAGGTGCATGATGGTAACATTTTCAGTTCATTCCAAACAATCAGAATCAAGTTGTCTTGTTATCTACAGGTGGCCCACACTCATGTTTTTCTCTCTCCCTGCATCTTTTCTTTCAAAAAGCTTTGAAGCATATAATTACTTGATTTTCACACAAATGGTCAATTGTCTCAAATCAAAGCGAGATGAGGCAAATTTAATTCTGAGACCACAATTTCTATGCCTGTCATTGGAAATGTAGCCATTTGATTTATTTCATTTGATTCAAATGAACACATTTTAAAAAGTTAAAATAGCCTGATTTGCTTATTTAAGAAATTCTCTTTACTGACAAGCCCATATTTGCATTGGTTCTTAGATTTGCCCTGAGTTACCATGTTGGAATAGAATCAGGCTGGATACAGTGAGAATGAGTAAATTTAAAGAACTGTCTTGCATGTATTTCTCTCAGATTGAAACACATCATTGCTAATTCTAAAGACCAAATGAAGGAGACAAGGGTAACATTTAGGAAACACTTTCACTACAATCAAGTTGAAAATCTCTATACTGTGAATGTTGAATAAAGCCTGTGAGTTGACATGGGCATTAGGTAAGGTGCTGGAAGATGAATCAGCTTCTCTACTGTTCAGACCCTCTAGCTACAGAAATATTCTAATGCCAACACTTAAGCTACTAGAAATAGTGAAGTAAATCCCTACTCTGAAAGGAATCTTGGTGACACTATATAAATTTGTTGATGCTAAATGGCATTAGGACTTCCCTAGGCATTTTTTTTCATTATCCTGTGTCTCACATTACCCTAGAAGAAAATATTAACAACTCAAAACCTCACTGGTTCCTCATCTTCAAAATTCCAGTTATATAATTTTATCTTTAAAGATAAAGATTAAAAGCATTGACTCTGGACACAAGCATCCCTGGGTTTGAGTCACAGCTCTGCCTCTCTCACTGGCTTCGTAACACGGCACCACTTCCTTGACTTCGCTAACTCCAACTTCTGATGTGTAAACTGGGGATAATTATACCTATGTCATAGGGGTAGATATGGGAGCTAGCACTGTAGTTAACAACTTTCCCTGAGGTCAGCCTACCTGGATTTAAACCCTGGTTCACACTTACTAGTTGTGTGACCCTGGGCAAGTTACACAGCCTTTCATACCTCAGTGCTGCCATTTATAAAATGTGTCTCTTAGGATTGTTGTATTATTGAGATAATTGCTATGACAATGTTTGCATCCCTCCCCAAAAATTCATATGTTGAAAACATAACCCCCAACGTAAGAGTATTAGGAGGGGGGGCTTCGGGAAGTAATTAGGTCATGAGAGTGGAGCCCTCATGGATGGGATTAATGCCCTTATAAAAGAAACTTGGGGAGCTCCCTTACCCTTCCACTATGTGAGGACACAGAGCAAACAAGGAAGCAGGCCCTCACCAGACACTGAATCTGTTGGCACCTTGATCTTGAATGTCCAAATCTCCAGAACTATGAGAAATAAATTTCTATTATTTATAAGCCACCCATATGTCTGTGGTATTTTGTTACAGCAGCCTGAACAGACTAATACCATAGTGCATATGACTAGGGTTGCCAGATTTAGAAAAGAAAATCACAGGATGCTCAGTTTAATTTGAATTCCAGGGAAAAAATCCCATACGTGTACTAAAAATTGTTCATTTTTCATCTGAAATTCAAATTTAACAGGGCATCCCACATTTTATCTTTGTGCCTTACATATAATACACTTAGAAAAATGTTAGCAAATACTGGGTAATCAATATATAATAATATCATACTAGGATTTAAACTTGTGAATACACAGCTTAGCACACACTAACTGCTCAACAAACAAGGAGCAGTGATAGAATTTCACTACCCACTATCCCTCTCTTAGTTTTGACTGCCAGGAGGCCCAAAGCTTAATTCAAATATCAATTTCAAATAAAATTTGTCTCTAAAACACCGCCCCCTCCATTTACATTGAAATAATCAGAAGTCATCTCTCCGACTACTTATTTAGCCAATAAATGCTAAACATTCATTAAATTGTTACTAAGTGTTAACCACAGCAACAGGTTCTGAAAGCATGAAAAGGCTACCAGAGAAAGGTAGGCAGTGTTCCCCTGTGAAGCAGGAAATCCCTCCCACATCTCCAAAATTCATCACCAGGATTAAATAAGAAACTATAGGCAAATTTCTTTGCACTCTGCAAGGTACCCGCTATACGTTCAGAAGTGCAATTGTTGTTCTTAGTACTGTTTATATTATTTTTGTCAAACTTAGCAGATAAAACTAAACCAGCTCATAATTTACATATAGCTATTCTCTATTTACCTATTTTATTTAGGAAAACCAACTCTCCTATGCAACTTTACATATTCCTGAGCAAGGAATATCTTCCTTGTAACATGGTTCGTTTTGTAACAAATGTCAAGTAAGTGTTACGCGGTAACGTGCATTATAATGAGGTAGTCCAATATGATTTTCAGACAATAATCAAAATTCTTTCTACAGTACCCAAAATGACCACAGGTATCTAAAGGTACATTTACAATTACAATTTGTCACACAGCATTTTATTGATGCTATCAGAGCATTTTAACTTCACCGGGAAGCCACAAATTAATGAACTGTTTATCAACTTCTGAAGTTTTTACAAGCTTCACAAGGTTTTCTTATTATAAAATTTAAGACAGCAGAACCCAAGAACCTTATTACACATAATCGGTGGTCTTCATCTGTGCAGAAATTACCAAATGAATGGAACAAATGAAATACTGTGTAACAACGGTCATAAAGTAAAGATATTAGAAAAGTCCTGAGGAAACCTAACATTCAAAGACCTGTGCACAGTCACACAGCTGTCACAGCACAGTCACACAAGGAACATTCATCGAGCTTTTCATAGTCATACGGCTAAATGGCAGAGTCCAACTTCTGAATTCCAAAAGCAGGTGCCTGGAGGTGTTTGCTGCAATGGAACGTGATGGGAATAGGAACTGCCTGTGTGGCAGCATTCTAAGTCCTAGTAACCATCACCACACAACCACAATCCTGGACAACAGAACTATTAAAATCACGATTTAAATAAACTGGCTTTTAAAATGCAGTCATTCCTTCCAATCCTAGGAAACAGTATCTGGATCTCAGCATTGTTGGAGCTGGATATGTCAGGGTGAAAGAAAAGAGGACTTTGGCATTCTAGAGTGGATACTGAAATATATGTCGTTCTAGAAATGTTGACAAACATTGATGAGGCTTTCTGGTCAACCAATAAAAGACAACAACCTACCTATAATTGGGGAGAATGCTTGAGCTAGTAGATTTATTCCAAATGTAGGAGATTCATAATGAGATGTTTAATATTCTAACACAGAAAATATTTGGCTTTACTGCAGGCAGATACATTGCTCAAGAGATATTATGATATTAATTGAATTTGGCTCCCTCTGGATGGGCTGGAGAGGAGAAAGTGGGTTAGACGCAGAGGAGTGGGAACAGGGCAAGTGAGAAGGCAGGTATCAGGCTCCTGTCTGAGAAGTCTGCCTGCCAACAGGGGGCCCTCCTGTGAAGGAGGACAGCGGAGGGACTAAGAAAAGTGACACTTAGCATTGTGGCCCTTATGTTGCTCTCACTTCTTCAATAAAGCATTAAAACAAGGTGAAGAGTGGCCCTCTTGGAGAGAGCTGTAGCAACAGAGAACGGGGCTAGAAGGGATCAATGGAGAAGCCCAGAGCAGACACCTGAAGAGAGGAACAACAACATCCAAGACAGATTCGTGGACCATGTCAGGGCTCCCCAGTGATTTTTGGTAATGTTCAAGGCATAACCAGACCGCCCGTGATTATGCAGGATACGGGGTTAGACAGCATTAGCTGGTATTTAAGGGAAACACAGCCTGATCTTCAATCCACCTCCACCCCTGCCTCACAAAGGCTGGAGATCCTGTGAATGTCTAAGCCATCTCTGATTTATCTCCCAAAATCATCTCACCAAGAAAACATTCACATTGAAACAAGCTCTGTGTACTCTCCTTATAAATTCTACTTTCTCTTTATTCTACCCACAAACTCAATCATTCCTGCTGTCTCCAAATTACCACTTTTGCTCACTTACATGTTTATAGATGGCTTCACTCCGCTATTCCTTCATTTATTCCTATCTGATTGTTGGAACCGTTTCCAATCAATGTGTCCCATGTTTTGTTTGGGCCTTTTCTTCCCCCAGTGGGGAGGGCAGTGGGAAAGGCAGGAAGGAGCAGGTGCTTGGGGAAAAGTCTCAAATGTATTCAAACTGAAGCTGCCGTGAAAGAAAATATGCACTCCCAGCCTTTTGCATTTTTAATACTTCATTCAAGAGAAGAGCGATGTTTTTTATGCCATTTGCTTAGGCTCCTTTCACTATTTGTCTTGCATAACAAGTTATCTCACTTCTTCTCACACAGAAGTGCTGCCGTTTCCATTCAGTGGTCCTCCAGGACTCTGTATAATACACTGTGTTGCCTTCCAGCCAGCCTCTGTGTAACGCTAGACGAATTGCCCAGGCTACAGATGTTTCACTAATTATCTTTACATCATAGGGATATGCAGTCCTACTTGTATCCCTCCACACCCTCACTCATTATAAATAATAATGTCCCGTTCCCTTTCTACAGCATCTCCATTCTGCAGGACCCCAGAGGGCTCGAGGAAAACAAGAATTGTTCCCTACCTCCGGTGAAATTAGTTAAACATTCCTGATGCTAAATAATCCCTTGCAAAGTTAAACAATTGAAGAGCCAGAAGTGAGAAGAATTTATTTGATCAAAGCCTCAGGAGACCACCATGACACTAAGAGCAGCTCCGCCCAAGACGGACTTCATCAAACCCAAGCACCAGTGACAATGATTGCAAGCAAAGTCTAAGATTCTGTTTCAAGGACTTCAAGGGCACAGATTCCTTCAGGTAAGACATAACTTCTAAGAAAACTACAAACCTTGCACATAAATTGAACATGATTAATTCTGTACAGTGATAGATAAACTGACAAGGCTGGCTCGTCATAGAGAGAAGGATGAACTATGAGTCATGGGGGTCACTGTGACATTAAGAATGAAATAGGAACCTATCCACTTAATTTCTCCCATTTAAAAAAGTTACTCCAGTTGTTTTCTTTTCTACATCACAGGAACATCAAGAAGTTTTTGAGTGAGAGATCAACTTTCATTACATTTCTTGCTGTCCCTCAACGACTCCATGAGATCTTTTCTCCCCACCCTTTCACATCCTATTCATCTGCCCTTACTGCACCTATATGCCCACTCATCCTACAAGACTCATGGTAAATATCACCAAGCCTTTACTTAGCATTCACTGTAAAGGGTTCCAGAAATATAAAAACTGAAATACTTTCTTCCATCAAGGAGCATATAATATAGTTAGGGGGAAAACACACATAAACAAGCAAGCATTACAAAACGCGCAACCCACAGATAACTGGAGCACCACAGTATCTGCTCTCTGTGTCCTGCTGATTCAAAGAAAGCGCAGTCTAACAGAACAAGGCAATTGAAAGGAATTCCAATTATTATGAGATCTCCTAAGAAATTATCTAATCCCCAAGAGGTGTAGGAGTAACTCCTGGAGGAATGTCTTCCAACATACTTTCTCATTTATTTATTACATTTATTGTTCACTGTCTCCTTCACAACTTCTGTGGAAGAAGAGATTTATTTTGTTCACTGAATGGGAATGATGCCGAGCTCACAACAGTCACACAGTAAATGTTTGTTGAATTAAAAAATTGCCTTACCTTTTATATTCCATATATAAATGGAATGGCAGATAGAAGCCATTCCTCAGAACTTACCGGAAAATTTTCCCCAGGACCAGCCTTCAGATGCGTCTCCTCACTGAATCACAGTTACAATGAATCTCTTTCATATTCTTCTGCGAGGCCGACGCCGTGTATGAGGTGCTGGAAAATGAAGCAGGAAAGACTTCTGCAACTCTTCTAGAGTCTTCGCTTCAAAACACTGGACTTATACCTATGGAACAGAGCATATCATGTCATTATAATTACTTACGTTTTATTTCTAGTCAACTTCCCCACTAGAATGTAAGATCCTCAAGATGCTTTATTCATTTTTGTAGCACCCAATGCATATCTTTGTTTGGAAAAATATGAGCTGGTCAAGAAGTATTTGCTGAAAAGAATTTAGTGAATGAATAAGCTATATTCATTTGGGGCCAAATTTCCAAGACCTAGAGCCTCTCACATTCTAAGAGTAGACTCTAAACCTGAACATGGGAAGGCCTTTGAACAACTAAGAAGATGGGTGTGATACGTCCTGCATGGGAATTATTGCGTTATTTCTAGTATTATTGGACTTGATTTCCTTGAAAGTCAGGCATTTTTACGGATGGAGATAAAGAGAAAGCTGATAATGCTACTGCTAAAAAATGTTTGTTTTCTTAATCTAATACTTAAAATACAGAAAAACAACCTACACACAACTCAACACAGAGGACTTCTGTCAATTATCCATATGGTACAATAAGGTGTGTGTGTGAATGTATGTACATACATGTGTATATATATTTTTTAAAATGCTGTGTCGAGTATAAATGAATAAAAGATATCTCACAGTATGTGGGGTCTCAGGTTTATTGGCTTTATAAGTAAAACAAAATTTTATTTGATATTAACAGGCAGTGTTCTGAATTCTTCCTTACTTTTTCAGGCCACAAGTCAACAAGAAAATAAAAGAGAATCTCTACTCAACCTGAAAGGTGGTTTCATGGGTTCGGTGCCAGTAGTGCTTTCCTCGAGCAAATGGAAAGGAATGGACAGGAGGTTTTAGTTAAAAAAAAAGAGATACAACTTTCTATAACAGAAGGAAATGCACGGCAGGTAGGAAGTGAGAGCCAGCAAGTGGAGACTCTCTAAACACCAGAAGCTCTAGACGATCAGGGGCGAGTTCAAACACTCACATCCACTAGTTACAAAATACCACCTACTTAGCATAACTTGAAGCGGTAAACCAAGACTTAGCAATGTAAAGCGAATATCAGTAGGTTGTACCATACAGAGCACATGTTAAAACTGGATATTAATCTTTATTAACGTCCTTTATAGAAGCCTTAGCTTTAGACTTAATTTGACGAATTCCTCTCTGGTAGATTGCATTGTTTTTTCAAAAAATTTAACTCTTTCTTCTATCCTCACCTTTCACAATATGACTTTGCAGTTCCTCCACTAGGGTAGTATATTTCCAGGCCCACTGATGCTGGGTTTGGCCAAATGACTTGTTTTGTCCAATGGCACATGGGCAGAAGCGACATGTGCCTGTTCTGAAACTCGGCTTTAAGAGGCGCCCCATGTTTCTACTTGCCCTTTCCTGCACTTCTGCTATCAACATGAAAAGAACCTGCCTTGTCTTGCTGTTGGACCAAGGCAAATGAGTAATACCTGGGGCTGACCTTGCCCTAATCAGCGGGTTGGAGCCACGTCCCACTGGTCCCTGCCTTACTCAAAGCCCAGCCTACCTGCAGATATGGGAAGAGGGACAAAATTATGTGAACTGAATTCTATCCCTGATTTTGACTCCAAAATTCTTCAATAAATTTCCAAAAATTATATTGTGTTTTATGTGACCAGATGCTTTGTCAAAGATGGGAAAGGTAATGGGATTGTGAACAGGTTAGCAGAGTTGAAAGAAAAGCAGCTCACAAGGATGAAAGGAACAGCCAAAGCCAGGTGACAAATGGAAACATAAATCTACCTATGATTTTGTATAAATATATTTTAAGGTGTATACATAAAAATGTAATTTGGTGACAGTTTAGTGCCTCAGTGAAGTCTGGTTGTAATTTATAATCTGATACTGCTGAATGACAATTGAGAATTCTTATTTCTTTCTGAAAAATACATTCATTGACTTTCATAATTGTACTGCTGGGAAAAATATTAGACAATTAGATTTGGTGACAATAGGGCAATGAGAAGCCTGTGCACCACAACGAAGAGTAGCCCCCGCTCGCCACAACTAGAGAAAGCCCACGTGCAGCAACAAAGACCCAATGCATCCAAATAAATAAATAATATTAAAAATATATATATATGAACATTGTATACCCCAGAATACAAGCAGGATGGTCCTTCCACCCATTTTCACCTTACCCTAAGCGTGTTAACCTATGCCATCTTTCCCCTTGCTTCTCACCATTTTAAATTTATTCAGTGAGCCAATGTATCAAGATTCAAGCATCTTAACTTTATCTGTGAGCTTTTCTGTTGTTCTGTGACTTCTGGGATACCCTGCCTGGTAATGTGTTTGGAGGTTACTTTCGCATGAAGGTAATTTCCCACACAACAGAGCCATGTCTGATACATTCACTATTTGGCACAAGAGGAGCCCATCCATGCATGTGTTTGTGTATATATATATATCCCTCCTTTGCATGTCCAACAGGAGGTTGCTTCCACATACTTAGCTGGAACTCCTTACTATGGCTAAAAATGCCCTCTCCCTTTGAGCGCTGATTAATATTCCAATGCCCACTGCTAACGCCACCTGCTCCGTACAAGTTACACACCAACCATACTAAGGTACTGAGGTTGTCTCATTCATGCCTTATACTCTCACTCCTCAAGATCTCTGAATGTGGAGTTCCTCTATATAAAATAGCCCTCTGCCTATTGAAAGACTGTCATATAAGTGGCCCAATGATGGCCTCTCTAGGGGGACCCCTAGGTTGTTTACTTCTTTACAGCAAGGCTAAAACCCATTAGCTCAAAAGCTTGCCATGCCAAACTCAAATTTTTACATATCCAAGTTTTTAAAACATAGCCCATAAAAGCAGATTTTTAGCCATTTAGAGCCTGCTGTTTTGTACACCCTGAAAAACGCTGTCCACCATCTGCTAGCCACAGATAAGGTAAACCCTGTGTTTATAAAGACCCAAGGCCTCGCTGACCTTTGGAGCTCTCAGACTCAGGGACTCCCTCCTGTGCAGCTGAGCAATATCACCTGGACACACATGTCCCCTCTCCAACACTCCTCTTTCCCAGGAGTTCCCTTGCCTTTCTCCCCTCTGGATGGTTGCCACTATCCCATTCCATCCTACACCCACCCCCCCCATTCCCCTGTAACTCACCCACCACCTCCAGGACCCCACCATCGCTGTGCTATAGCCTCTGATGCACTCCTCCTGTGAGCAACTTCCGCTGATGCAAACCTGTCCAAGTATTGCCTGAATACACTTTTCTTGTGGTCATCTCTTTTTCCTTGATCAGCCCTGAAAACCTTCCAACCTCCTGTAAATATCATTTACGTATTTTGCGACTCACGGACAAATCTGTGAAGCCTCTATTGACATCCTTAAATAGTCCCTTCCTCCCTTGTGCTTCCACAGTACAATATAATCTCTTTATAATAGTACTTGCTCCATTATAATGTAACTGACCTCTTTCCAGACTAAGTTCTAGAGATCATAAACAATGCTTATTTTATTTTGTATCTTCCCTGCTCCTAGAACAGGTCTTAGCATATAGTGTATGCTCAGTAAATATTTTTTTCAAAATGATTGAATGTTAATTTACTATATATAATCAATATTATGGTGGGAGATTAATCAATATATAATATATGATATATAGTACAACATGTAATACATAACACAATGTGTAATCAGCATGGGTAAGGATGGAGTTGTCTCTGCAACCAACTTATGCTTACCCTCCACAAATAAATCTGGACAGCTACAGCCCTTGAGAAGGGAGTCAATCTCTCACCTCACTCCTACTCTTTATCATCCAAACATCCACCATTGAGAGAAAACTCTAAGCTGGGTAGATGCAGTGAGTTAGTTAAGGACAGAAGAGAGTTCAACATAGTATATTAAAAAGATACACTCAGGCCTGATATATGGGAGTGGAAAGCCTCAAAAAGAATACCCGTCACCTGCATGGTATGTAGGACAGGAATATAGTAAATATGGTAGCACAGCCTGCTGGATGTGAACTCCTAAAGGACCCTCAGCCCTACAGAGTTCTTCATAACACCATAGCACAGGATAGAAGACCTGGAACTCTTGGAGGACCCCAAGCTCTATGGAATTCCTCATAGCACCATGCATGGCATAGAATAGGAGATCTGGAGCGCCAAAAGGACACCAAGTCCTATTTAATTTCCTATGGTACCACCCCACAGCATAGACGAGTGTAGATGGTTACACAGGGTTCTGTGACAGATGAGTCTGTACTAGCTTCACAGGGAACCTCAGGCATCCCCAAAAAGGAACTAAAGTTTTACCCAAATTGCAAGAGTCGAGTGAATACGCTCTTGAACATGGGGGTTCCATAAGGGTTTTGTTGTCTCCATAAGGCACCATGGATGTTGATGTGACATGGACCATGTGATTTTGATATTAACTGGGTTCCCAGTCTTCAGGGGCTACTAGCTTGGATTAACACTAAGACAACCAAGTGCTGTACATTAGCAGCAGATGCCAGCAAAGACAGGTGCTAACAAATGAAGACCAGATACCACCATTTCTTATCAAGAGGGTAGCACTACATAAGTTGCTCCCTCAAGTCTCCATCTTCTCAGGGGAGGGGGAGTGGGGTTGAGTTGACTGAGAAAACCCAGAAGTGACTGACATTAATCTGAGTTGTGTAAGATTAAGTTTCTGCCACTAGACCAAATAGCCATTAACACAGATATTAACTTCAGTTACATGAAAATAAAGAAATAAGGTATTTTGACATGCTTAAGTGACTTGTAAAGTCCATACCCTTTATATGTATATCAAGTACCCACCATAGGCAAAGCACTGTGCTAGGTGCTTTGTTGACACCATTCTTAAGGACACCATCCTTAAATGAGTCTAGTTTGGGAAAAAATGTGATCACATAAAGTGATTCTGTCAACCTGAGATGATTTACACAGAGGATCCAAGAGCTCTAAAATGAACAGGTTCAAGAAAGGGAAGAAATCATGTTGACATGGCGTGTTCAAGGAAGTTTCATGAAGGAGACTGGATTTAGGGGGACAGAGACAAAATTCCAATATCCTGAGCGCTCCTTTGAGAATGTAACAAAGCATTTGAACTTACAGGGATCCAATTTGTGTAAATATGTGGCAGATAAATAATCTGTTAATTAATTTTGCTTCTTCTCGTGTACTGTCACCTACTTGTTGACTTGAAGTCACTGTGAAAGCAGCCTTTTTGGTGTTTACATAATGACGCATGAGTGTCAGAAATAGTATTCTGAATCCAAGGACTTGAAGTGAAAGTGGTAGCACCAACAAATCAAGCGAAAATCTGAACATAAATGTTTGAGTGCTTTCACCTCAGCTTTTATGATTCCCTTCCTCTGCACTGCAGCACCAGAAGTAACTAAGAGACCATTACATCCCTGTAACCATGGAAGTTCTCACCACCTGACTGACTCCTGAAACAGGCCCGGCAAGCGAAGAGGCTTACTCTGCAAAGGCCACAGTGCAGGTCAGATAAGGAGCTAGGAATAAGCCAGGAAAATACGAGCCCACAGGCTCAGGGGATCCTCAAAGGTATCAGTCATAAGAATAGAGACAAGGAAGAAAACATACACCAGGGAAACCAGTTGAGAATGTTCTCTGAAAGGGATTCAGTGTTTAATTGATTCTCTGGACCACTTGGCTACCAAAATGAACAACAAGGAGAGGAAAATGAAAACTGGAGACAAAAGATGAAACTTCTCAGTGTTATTCTGAGACAAGTTAAATGTAAGATCATGAACAAGTGGCTATGTTTTTCTGGGTCTGTTTCCTTATTGATCCGAGGAAAATTAACTGGATGATTTTCAAGGTCCGTTCCAGCTATGGAAATTTAACAGACTCCCAGTACAAATAAAAAGTTAAAAGAAAAAAAAAAATCTAGAATAGGACGAGAAGGAAAGCAGCAAGAAAAGGATGAAGGAGGTGAGGGAGAAATAATTTTCTTTGAATTTTTTAAAGTGAACACGTATTGCCTGTATCTATATTTTAGTTATAACATGTAGTTTGCTGTGCTTTCTTAACCCCATGATGCATTCTTGATCCCACTGTCTAAGACCCTAAACCTGTGTCTTGTAACCCCACTCACACTGACAAAATGTGGTTGGTAGAGTGGAGAAGAACCCAGATATTTCTTGGCAAGGTGGGGTGTTTTTTTTTGTTTTTGTTTTTTGCTGTACGCAGGCCTCTCACTGTTGTGGCCTCTCCCGTTGTGGAGCACAGGCTCCAGACGTGCAGGCTCAGCGGCCATGGCTCACAGGCCCAGCCGCTCCGCGGCATGTGGGATCCTCCCAGACCAGGGCACGAACCCGCGTCCCCTGCATCGGCAGGCGGACTCTCAACCACTGCGCCACCAGGGAAGCCCTCAAGGTGGTTATTTTATCTCAAAGGAAGGCTGGAGTCAGAAAGTTGAGTCGTGCTTATAGTATTCCGGAGAAATACGTGCAATGATTTTTTATCAAACCTGCATTATTCCCTGTGGTTTTGCTTTCTCTGGGCCATTAATCTTAACTACATTTGGTCCTAAGCACATAAAAGTTGCCCTCTGCTACTTGCAGGTCTCATTTTATTCACAAAGTAGCACATTGCTACATGCCAATGTCTTCTCCTTTAGAAAATTCCCAGATGCTCAGAAAAGACAATAAAATATATCTTTGGTTAAAATTTCCAAAATGTTTGTGTTGTATCTGAACACCATTACTGAACCATGTACAGACCATACAGGCATTCTTTTATTCACCAAATGGGCAAGCACTAAAACAGATATAAAAGAACCCTAAAGTCAAAAATTATTATATTAGCCTGAGGTTAGGGGGCCAACTTACCATGAAGTCCCACAGGATTCATGAGTTTGAAAGAGACCTATCATATTCTCCTCACACAGGAGCTCATATTCAATGACAAATTTCTCATACAAATGAAAAAAAATATCCAAATATGTGTTCAATTTACCATGCACAATTTAAAATATATATTACATATATACTCATATATAATACATAAATGTTCTAAAAATAAATTGTTTGACTATTATGCCAGAAACTATAAAGAATACTAGATTAAATAAGGCACAATTCCCATAGTCAATAAACTTACAAACTGGTTAAAAAGAAAAGAATATCACTTTTTTCTATGAAGTATTACTAAAGAAAATGCATGTTTATTGACTATACACCAGCCATTTTTGCATGACTTTAGATGTACTGAGTTATTTAATTGACACAATAACCTTATAAAGTAAAAGCCATTATTAAATCCATTTTATAAATAAGAAAAAATGAAGCTTAAACTCACAGCTAACATCATACCAAATGGTGAAAGACTGAAAACTTTCCCGCTAAGACCAGGAGCAAGACAAAGGTGTTCACTCTCACACTTCTATTCAACATAGCACTGGAAGTCCAAGCCAGATCAATTAGGCAAGAAAATGCAACAAAAACGCATCCCGGCCAGAAGGGAAGGGGTAATACTGTCTCCGAATGTGATATCATCTTATATTCAGAAACTGCTAAAGACACCACCAAAAAACTATTAGAACAAATGAATTCAGTAAAATTGCAGGATACAAAAATCAGTTGTGTTTCTATATACTAACAATGAACTGTCTGAAAAAGAAGGAAACAATCCCATCTACAGTAGCATCAAAAATTAATTAAATTCTTGGGAATAAATTTAACCAAGTTGGTGAACCATATACATGCTGAAAATTATAAGACATTCATGAAAGAAATTGAAGAAGACAAATGAATGGAAAGATATCCTGTGTCCATGGATTAGAGGAATTAGTATAATTAAAATGTCCATGCTACCCAAAGCCATCTACAGATTCAATGCAATTGCTATCAAAATTCCAGTGGCCTTTTTCACAAAAATAGAGAAAAACACCTTAAAATTCACATGGAGTCACACAAGACCCAAATAACCCAAGCAACCTTGAGAAAGATGAACGAAGCTAGAGGAATCACACTTCCTGATTTCAAACTTTACTACAAAGCTAATCAAAGCAGTATGATATTTGCATAAAAAACAGACACATAGGCCAATGGGACAGAATAGATAGCCCAGAAATAAACCCATGCGTGGATGGCCAACTAATATTTAACAAGGAAGCCAAGAACATGTAATGGATAAAGAATAGTGTCTTCAATAAGTGGTGCTGGGAAAACTCAACATTCACGTACAAATGAATGAAACTGGATCCTTACACTGTACACAGAAAATTAACTCAAAATGGATTAAAGAAGAGTATAAAAGACAAAACTGAAAAATCATTAGAAAAAAATATAGGGATAAAGCTCTTTGACATTGATCTTGATGACAAATTTTTGTATAAGACATCAAAAGCACAGGCAACAAAGTAAAAATAAACAAGTGAGATTACATCAAATTAAAAAGCTTCTGCACAGCAAAAGAGAAAAATCAGAAAAATGAAAAGACTACACAATGGGAGGAAATATTTGCAAACAATTCGTCTGATAAGGAGCTAATATTCAAAACACATATGGAATGCATACAACTCAAAATTTAAAAAAACAATGATTAAAAAATGGGCAGAGGACTTGAATAGATAGATAGAAAAATAGATATTTTTCCAAAAATACATGCAAATTGCCAACAGGTAAATGAAAAGATGCTCAACATCACTGATACTCGGGGAAATGCATATTAAAACCACAAAGATATATCACTTCACAACTGTTAGAACGGTTACTATCAGAAAAACAAGAGATTACAAGTATTGGCAAGAATGTGGAGAACAAGAACTCTTGTGCACTGTTTGTGGGAACATAAATTGTAGCAGTTACTATAGAAAACAGTATGGAGGTTCCTTTAAAAATTAAAAATAGTACTACTATATGGACCAGCAAGCCTACTTCTGGGTATACATCCAAAGGAAATAGAAATCACTATATCAGAGAGATATCTGCACCCCCATGTTCACTGCAGCATTATTCACAACAGCCAAGACATGAAAACAACCTAAGCGTCCGCTGATAGATGAATAAAGAAAATGTGGTGTACATGTACAATGGAATATTTTTTTAACATCTTTAGTGGAGTATAATTGCTTTACAATGTTGTGTTAATTTCTGCTGTATAACACAGTGAGTCAGCTATATGTATACATATATCCCCATATCCCCTCCCTCTTGTGTCTCCCTCCCACCCTCCCTATCCCACCCCTCTAGGTGGTCACATAGCACCGAGCTGATCTCTCCGTGCAATGCAGCTGCTTCCCACTAGCTATCTAGTTTACATTTGGTAGTGTATATATGTCCATGCCACTCTCTCACTTCATCCCAGCTTAGCCTTCCCGCTCCCCATGTCAAGTCCATTCTCTACATGTGCATCTTTATTCCTGTACAATGGAATATTATTCAGCCACAAAAAAAGAAGCAAATCCTACCTTTTGCAACAACATGGATGGACCTTGAGGGCATTATGCTAAGTGAAGTAACTGAGACAGTGAAATACAAATAGTATATGTTCTCATTGATATATGGAATCTAAAAATGCCAAGTTCACAGAAACCAAGAGTAGAATGGTGGTTGCCAGAGGATAGGGGGTGGGGGAAATGGGGAGTTGTTGGCCAAAGGGTAAAAACTTCCACCTATAAGACAAGTAAGTTCTGAGATCTAATGTGTAGAATGGTGACTATAGTTAACAATACTATATTATGTACCTAAAAGTTTCTGAGAAAGCAGATCTTAAATGCTATCACTACACACACAAAAAACTGGTAATTATATAAAGGGATGGAGGTGTTAACCAACTTTATTGTAGGAATCATTTCATGATATATATGCATATCAAATCATCACATTGTACAACTTAAACTTACATACGTTATGTGAAAATAATATCTCAATAAAGCTGGAAAAAATAAAGAAGAAAAATGGGATATAGAAAAGTTATATAAATCACACAGCACACGAAAGTCAGAATTCTAAGCAGGCATACATTAACCACTTTGCAATACTGCTTCAACAAAACACAATAAGACAGGATCAACAAGGGCACAAGACAGCCAATGATTAATTGGCAAGTGAGTGGTGCAAGGAATATACACTTGAGAATCTAACATTTGATGAGCCCCTGCTACATCCCAGGCTTTGTGCAATCCCAAACCAAGAAGCTGAATATTCATGCTGTGGGTTTTACACCAATGGTTTCATGTTGATTACCACCTACTTTATGCAGAGCCTCAACACCTTTCTTCATAAAACAAATCCCACGTGTGCCAATTGTCAGGGACCTAATATTTAGGTCACTGCTCATTAACACAAAGATTTTATCAAAAATATTCTCTTAAAGGCTTCTGTGTCTCAAATAGGGAAAAAAATGAATCTATTCAGAGCACAGTTCCCCTGCTTAGATCCACCTTGATCTACATAATAGTTCATCCTAGAACAGTACTCACAGAGGAGTTTATGCCACATATATCCACTGAGATCTGCAATTGAAGCAGGAAACCCTGTCTGTCATTTTCAAGCAAATCTACCATTTCTTCAAAGCCAAGTACTTAACTTGATGAAGATCTTAATAAATTGAATCTTTATATTGTTCTTAGGAGAAGAGCAAGGACTGAAAACATACAGTGAGCTTTAGTCCTGAAGTACTCCAAGATATTGAAATTGCAATTATTTAAACACTCTCACTTGTCTAATATGAAATAGGGTGTATAGGGAAATGAAAAATTTAATTTGCTGTGAAGAGCCTAATTAGCTTTGCAGATAAGAACTAAAGGTCTGTGTGGGTTTCACCAGCCTGCCCTAATCTCCCAGGCTACTTGGGCAGATCATTAAATAAATCCATTGGCAGTTGGCTTTGTTGGCCCCATAAAAGTGACTGGTGGCCCTGCCCTGGCTAAACCCATAAATAATCAACTGTGAGACTGACACAATTCCTAGAAGCCACTATCTCATCACAACATTTCCAGCAACCTCCTTTACCTAAGAGGGCTCTGCACACTTTTCTCTAGTGTCCAAGCATATTCCCTCCTGAAGGGACTAATTCAAGCCCCACCTCATACATAGAGGGGTCCATAACTACCCCATTTCAGGGGATTCACTCTACTTTGGATCACTGGGATATTTGTTTTCTGCATCTCCTACCCTGGTTCTGAGCACGGGGTTCCTGTTTTCTTGTACTGGTCACATTGTCATGTGCATATGTTTTATTTCCTAACTAGATATGGGGAGACAGCATGAGGGAGTGAAAGCATATGACAGTGTGAAGAACATGGGCTTTGAGGATGCACAGAGCTGAGTCCAATCTCAACCTCACAACTGTGCACATTTCTTAACTTAGATGAGCACTAGTTTTCTATAATTAGGCTGAGAAGGGCTGTTGGAAAGGAAAGGAAAAATAAGAACGGTAAAGTACTTTGTGTAGTATCTCCCCACAGCACAAGCAGGTGTACACACATGTGCACTACTGTTGTTCTATATTAACAACAGAATATGCTCTTTCTGAGCACAAGATATTTTGAAGTTTCTTTGCGACCTTAAGCTCACTTAGGACAGTGATTTACACATTGTAGATATTCACCACATCATAGTATTCTTCTTTAAGCAGAATTTGTTGAATCTGGTTTGTTGAAAGCCTAATGACTCTAGGCAGTATACTTAAAGAAGTTCATTAGAATATGATACCACATCTCAGGAGGTATGATTGCAAGGTCCCAGTATGCTTCAGGGTCTCTGGAGGAATTTTCTGGGTTAAACTGGCAAACATAGCATTCTCCAGGTAGGCAGGTTCATAGTCAACACTTTCATTCTGAAATTTCACAGACTTCACATCCCTTCTCTAAAGATATGTTTTACTTCCCCTACAGCCTTCTTTCGTTTATTTCCTAAGCTCCTTCTCTACAACAGAGAAATAAAAAAAAATTTTTAAATAAGACCAAAAAATAACAGAAGGATCTAGATGAGAATTTTTCCAAGGAAAAGGGCAGGCAGAGTTTTAAGAGTTAGGATAACTTTAATTTCAAGCAACAGAAAACCGATCTGAACTAAATAAAGTGGAGGGAAGGAACTTTTGTAATAAGGATCCCTAGTATTCTCATGAGAGCCAAGGTGTGTGGAGTAGCTCAAATCAGTTATTTAAGTGCCAGTTATTTAATATCTCTCTTCATTTCTCATAGCTCACCGCTGCTAACCCCTGTGTATCTGGTTCATTTCTCTCTCCTGTTGTTCAGTCTCTCACCCTCACTTTCACACTGTCTCTCAACTGCTTTCTCTCCTTCTCTTGTCCATATGGCAGTAAACGTGGCCACCAGCAGCCCTGAGGTAGCATCTCTTATGGCTTCGATTATCAGTCAGTCATCAAAGGTATCTCTCAGCTTTAGTCCAAAGTCTTAGAACAAGATGCTAATTGGCCCTACTTTGATCAGGTACCCAAGTCTGGGACAATGGACTGTGGCCAGGTTATAAAGTCATATTGTCCAAAATGGCTTCCCCATGATAACCAGAGAAGTGGGAATAAATCAGAAAAAGTGGGCAGGGAATCAAAGTAGAAGAATCAAAGTATTCTGTGTGGTAGATTGGACCTTAGGTACTTATCATACCTCCAATAGGGTGTGCTTTCGGTAGTCCCTTCTCTGTTACATTTTGCAAGGAAACAGGATACCAAAATGTCTTCACCAGTACAAAAGGGAGTTTCAGTCACCCTAAGTGAATATGATGGTCATATGTTCATGTAGATATATTCAATGATAAGGCACAGTGAGGAAGTTCTGATTCTATAAAAGAATATTATCAATAAATAACTGATTAAAGTGATAGTTACATAAATTTATGGTATTTCAACAAAACACCCCACAGCCACCAAGATCACGTTTTTAAAGGAGTTTTTAAAGAAGCTCATGATAGGAATTTCAGTGAAAGAGCAAAGTGCAGAAGTTATATAGAGTAATTCCAAATATGCAATATTTTGAA
This sequence comes from Lagenorhynchus albirostris, assembly GCF_949774975.1. Taxonomy (NCBI): domain Eukaryota; kingdom Metazoa; phylum Chordata; class Mammalia; order Artiodactyla; family Delphinidae; genus Lagenorhynchus; species Lagenorhynchus albirostris. The sequence continues at coordinate 56,017,727 of NC_083099.1, forward strand.
AATATACCAATACAGCAATAATTATACCTGGATGTGAGGATTATAAGTTTTATTTCCTTCCTTACACCCCTCCCATATTTTCTAGACTTATTTAACAAAAAAAAATTCTATAATCAGAAATTAAAGGGTTAAAAGTCTTAGTAAAGAGTTAGACACATTAAAGGGTTAGACACAGACACAGCTGGTAAAAGATGGGTTACACCATACGCATCCAGGGAGCTGCAGTTCAGGAGTCCTGCCATTCTTTTTAGTTTTCCTGGTTGTCAGTAAGGTTAGCCTGCAGTGAACCCAGAGAAGATTTGTCAGAAAATACACTAAGCTGTTGGGGGTAAAGGGAAATTCCCCTACTGAAAAAAAAATTTTTTTTTTTAATTCAGCTGTTTTCCTTTTCCAGGAGCCATTACCGCCCCACCCAAGCCCCTGATCATAGAACAGAATCAAGGTAACCACTTTCAGACCAGCAACAGTGAAGACAAAGTGCCAAGCGCGGCTCCAGCCAGGTTTAGAGGACAATTGTAACTGACCTAACAATTCCCTAACCTTAAAAATCCTGAGGACCAAACACTTTTCTGTGAACTGATCTGACACTTAGATTGGCAGTATCATCTTAACTTTTAACAAGAAAAAATAAAATGAAAGCTATGAGTTTACAAATTCTGTGAGTCCCTAAAGTTTAAAGGAGCTCTCCATATTTATAATCCAAGTCAGCTTTGATAGTTATAGAGCCCTCCACCTGATCGAGGAGTAAACATTTAAATGATGAAGACTCTTTCTTCCTGTTGGCCAAGATGCACATTCTGGCCACCTCTGTTTTCCCCAGTCTTTCAAACTGGAAAGCGTTTGAACACCAGATCAATTACACTCCTCCCCAGGAGGCTAAAGCAGCTTTAAAAAATATTGTTGTCACTGTGTCAGATCAAGTGGAGAAGAGCAGAAATACAGCTTGGGAGTCTCCAAAGGTATTAGACAGCAGGTTAGGTAAAAATCCAATTCCATTTGCTAGGATTCCATATAACACCCTGAGAGAGCAAAAATGTTGAATTCTTTTTATTAGTGCTGGATTTATGATTCAAAATGAAGATTAAATTAAGAAAAAAAAATCAAACTTAACGTTCTATGCCCAAGCGTTCTTAACGCTCTTTAAATTCAAGATCCTCAGTTACGTGCTTCAGCATCCCATCTGTCCTCCCTGGTTCCAGAGTTTCTCTGGAACCAATCTGTTGAGCTCATTGCTATGGACCCAGTTTTCGTAAGGCTAATTTCATCATGCCAACCCTTTGCTTTGAAAACCATAGCTTTTGAACACCCATAAAACAAGTCTGGATTCCCCTGTCCAGCCCCCAGGGACCTCCAAAATTCAGGTTAACCTGCCTCTCTACCGGCTGCTCCAACACAGCTTTTCCCTCAACCCGGGAGGGAGCCTCACTGTCCTGCAGACTTGCTCTGCCTTACCCCAGCATCTGACATTTCTTTGTGCTGGACCCCCCACTCTGGGCCTGGAAATATCCTCAAGGCCCCATCAAACCCTATCTCACCATTAAGCCTTCCTTGACTTCTCCAGTCCACACGAGTCTCACCCTTTTCTGAATTACTGCCACACTGATGGGCCCAGCAATTAACATTCACTGAGAGTCCACTACAGGCTGATCTCTGAACATGTTATTTTGGAAATATTATTTTATTCCATCTTCAGAAAAACCCTGTAAGTCAATCCCTGTTACCTTATTTCATTGTCAATGAGGGAAATGGGATGTCCATGCAATTTCGTTCCTCTGAAAGCGTGAGCTCCACGGAAACAGAACCATGTCATTTTCTTCCCTTGCTCCCTACTGACTGGTACCCAATAAATAGTTTGTTTCACTCACAAAATACTACAAAATTTTTAAGTGGAAGGGCTGACATTCCAACCTAAATCAGTCTCCAAACACCATGGCTTCATGTACATATCCAGACACAGACAGGTGGTGATGTCTCACAGGGGTGAGAATTCACTAAATACTGGTTGATCATTTGCTATCACTCAGGGCAAAGCACGCCAAGACTGCACCTTCACTGAACGGCGTCGTAGCAAGGTGAGCAGAGCGAGGAGCTTTGTCACACACTCCCTAACAACAGTCTCCCTAACCACACAAGGTAAGAGCACTGCGCTAGCTGTGCAAATGCTACTTCAGGGATCATCTCTCAGACACCATCACCCCCTTCCCATTGCCCTGCCACTCTCAAGCCCCTACTACATGGAGATTGCCACTGTAAAACGAGCATAGCCAAGTTAGCTAAAGAAGCCTCTGCAACCTTCGCAAACCGATGCAGGTAATGAATATAATTTGCTCAGCTTTATTTATCCATTTATTAATTTATTTATTTTTGGCTGCATTGGGTCCTCGTTGCTGCATGCGGGCTTCCTCTAATTGTGGCAACCCAGGGCTACTCTTCGTTGTGGTGCGCGGGCTTCCCACTGCAGTGGCTTCTCTTGTCGCGGAGCACAGGCTCCAGGCACGTGGGCTTCAGTAGTTGCAGCACCTGGACTCAGTAGTTGTGGCTCACGGGCTCTAGAGCACAGGCTCAGAAAATGTGGCACTCGGGCTTAGTTGCTCCGCAGCATGTGGGATCTTCCTGGACAAGGGATCGAACCTGTGTCCCCTGCGTTGGCAGGCGGATTCTTATGCACTGTGCCACCAGAGAAGTCCTGCTCAGCTTTAAAATCTCCATCAAGCCACGTGTGTGACTGAATTTGCTTCTAATATACCAAAGCTGTTGAGGATTCATATTAAGTGAGACCTACTTGTTTTCATTGGCATTGACCAATAGGGACAAACTATATATTGATATATAGCTTTTTGCTATTTGAGGATCTGGATTACCAGGTGTTCTGATAAAAGGCATGGATACTCATGCAGCTCCCAAATCATGACATCTTAATGGTCTCCATGTGAAATTAAATTTAGAAAAATTAATGTTGTATTTAACTTCTCTAATCAAAGGGTAAATCAGAATCATGCCTGTTTTTCCAACTCAACACACTAAGACTCAGACCCTGTATTTTAATTTAACATGTTCATGATACCTGTGGGCTCCAAGAACACTTTACCTGGTTCCTTGGTTCATGGCCCTCACCTTAATAAAGAAAGATTTTTTTATTAAAAACAATGACTCACCCAAGAAAGTTTAATATAGCAGGATTCATGAGTTAATTAATTAAGCATCGTTGCTTAACTACATGGAAGCATTGCATTAGGCACCGCGAAAGATGAAAAATTGTGTCAGGCTTACTCGCTGCTCCTCAGCATTTGGGATTTAAGAGGATTGTAACCACAACGCATTGATTGGTAGAACCCCAAGAGAACCCAAAACTGAGAGGTGTTCAAATGAGAAGGGAAAGAAGACACGCCTGCCCGAAGAATACACAGGAACAGAGCTCCTCTGAGCTTAAATCAAATTGCTTCCTTATTGACATTCAGTCATAAAGGCTCCCCTCATTGTGTTATTTATTCTACTTTATCTGAAGTTCTGTATTTCCCTCTCTCCCCTACCAGACTGTGTGCTAACTGGGAGCTGAGATGAGGTTTTATTCACCTCTGTATCTTCTAATTCCCAGCACTGTGCTAGGACCATGCTGTGTGCCTCTTAGTTGAACAACTGGGAAACTGAATTTCTGAAAATAAAAAATATGACAGGAATTTCATTTGGTTAAATACATAGGGCCTTTACTGGGGCCTAACCTGTGCTGAGCACTAGATTAGCTATTTTACATATACTAGTCTAACTCTTCATGACAACCTTACAAGTCAGGTTTTCTGGACAAATGAGGAAATAGGCTTGAAGAAGTCAAAAAGCAGACCAAGGTCACACAGCTGTCAGTGGTAAAACTAAGACTTGGATCCAGGGATGTCTATCTACACCAGGCTGCTTCCTTGAAGATATAAATCAAGGACCAATAGCCCCTCACAGAAATCAGCACAGAACCCTCTCTCCACACCCCCCAATCAAACCTACAATCCTCAGTGCCACTCACAGCGCTTCTCCATAAAGAGCCTATCCTGCCTGCCAGGGATCAGCATTCACGCTCCCTCAGAAGAGCAGTTAGAGGTCAGCTGCTGCAACGTCAGCTGTCAAAGTTTCTGAAAAGGAAAAGAAATTAGAGTGGAAATTTGGGAATTCCCGCATCATGTGGCCTCTGCAGTGCTCCATATGTCAGGACTCAGGGAAAGTTGGTTGTACAGACTTCAGAAACCGTCATCCATTTGACGGCTTTGTACTATCAATATTTCTTCTGGGAAAATCCATTGCCAGGCTCAAGGCACTGTCAATTGCATCTTCTCCTTGCCCTAAACTTCCCGGCACAAAGCCTTACTGTCAGACTTCCTGCAGAAGCATAATTAAAAATTCCATCCCTAGACCATCTTTACTTTTAAACCTTCAAACCATATTTACAAACTGGAAAAGTATTTGCTTTTCTTTTCTTGAATTTAAGTTATGCCTGTAATAGTCCCAAAGAGATGCTGAAGTCTGAAAAGTAAACTGATTTTGCCAAGATTTTTGTAAAGACATTAATGGGGACTTATTTTTTTATTTATTTATTTTTTTTTTTTTGCGATACGTGGGCCTCTCACTGTTGTGGCCTCTCCCGTTGAGGAGCACAGGCTCCGGACGCGCAGGTTCAGCGGCCACGGCTCACGGACCCAGCCGCTCCGCGGCATGTGGGATCTTCCTGGACCGGGGCACGAACCCGTGTCCCCTGCATCGGCAGGCGGACTCTCAACCACTGCGCCACCAGGGAAGCCCTCATGGAGACTTTAAGTAAGGGTCAGCCTAGCAGGAATAATCCCATGATCCCACTCTCTCAGCCCCAGCAGAGCTCTCATGAGCTTTTCTAACTTAATAATAAAAACCACTAAAATCCATATGCCTCCAGTGGAACAATTTAACTGTTGCCAAGGCTACAAGGCTACTCAGTTTTCATTATTTCAACCTACACTAATAGGGGAAAGAGGTTACTTCAGATCATTTCTCTCAACTTTTGCAGGATCCTAATGATTGTCTATATCTATGTTTTATCCAAGTAAAGAATGGTTCAGGGCACTTACGTCTTAAAATTACCCTTGGTATTGTAGTTACTTTTTCTCTCTTCCCCTTGAATACAAACATAAAAGAACTCATAGAATACAGGCTCTCTGAAATTCTCTATAACGTGAAATAAAAGGCATTGCAAGTGTTTGTGATATGATTATGAATTTTTGATTCATTGTTTAATGTTGTGACCATATTTACTAAATGGATCTCTATAAAACTCCACAGTCTGTTTCATTTTCTTTCCCAGATGCACAAATGTCAAAGCACAGATTTTATGGTCTAACAGACCTGGGATTTAGTTTGATGGGTCCACACCTTTCCCAGCTTCATCAAACTCTATGAAATTACTAAACTTCCTGGAATATCAGTTTCTTCATTCATATAACAAAGACAATTAGACTTACGTGCAAGTGATGCTGTGAAGATAAAATGAGAAAATATGAATAAAATCCTTTGCATAGTATCTGGTTTATTCTAGTCTCAATAAGTAGAATTTTCCCTTCCTAAAACTATAGTACAGCAGTTCACGCCTGCATTTGTTTCATTTGAACATGGCAGGGTTTTTTTTTTAAGTGACACAAAGCAAAGACATATTTAATCTTTTTCTGTTTTTTTCTCTTTGAAATTTCATTTTATGAAGAAAGATCCTGTGATGCATGCCTGTCATGTTCCCTTTCATGTAACAACTTAATGTGTGATTTTCTCCACAATAATCATGTCAAAATATGAATAACTGCCATGATTCCGTATGTTGACAGATTTAAATAAAATGTTCACATGAATATAAAGTCACTTTTCATATCTTCTGATGAATGATGCTGCAATGAGGGCAGGCTTTCAAATAATACAAGGGAAAAAGAATACAAAATTGCTTACTTTTAATTTCTGCCTTCTTCTAAGAAGGGAAAGACATTAATCAAAGTATTAAACATAAGAAAAAACCTGAGTCAACACCTGAATGTCTACAGTTGCATCACTGCTTAGTTATGTGCTGAAGGGAACCTTACCTTCAAGTTTATTAATAAAAAGGTATAACAGGATGAATTGGGAAGAAACTGGGATTTGGTCCTGCTTCTGCCATTAAGTGATTTTATTATTTTGAGGAAATCATTCATCTTGCTGAGCCTCAAGATGGAGTTTGTGTCAAACTAGAGCAAGTGTTAGCTTCCTACAGCTCAAGAGCCCTGCACACTGCCTGTTTTTGTAAATAAAGTTTTATTGGAACACGACCACCCCCATCCATTACATAACTTCTTTGTCTTCCATTGCATTACAGTGGCAGAGTTGAGATGTTGCAACAGAGACCATGAAGTTTACAGAGCTTAAAATATTTAACTCCTGGCCCTTCTAGAAATTTTCAATTTGATGAATTTCAGTTGGACGATGTTTTTATGATTTGTGACTTCTGTATTCTGTTTAATAAATAGCCTACCCCAGGGTCAGAAAGATTTCTCTGTTTTCTTCTAGAAGTCTTAGAGTTTTAGCTTTTACATTTATTTCTATAATTCATTTCAAGTTCATTTGTGTGAGTTAAGAATTGAGTTTAACTTTTTTGAATTCAGACATTCAGTTTTTCCAACATTTACTGAAAATACTTTGTTTTCTCATTGGATTCTTTTGGCACCCTTGTTAAAAATTAATTGGCCATATATTTGTGGTCCATTTCTCAACTCTCTATTCTGTTCCACTAATCTGTATGTTTCACCATATGACAATACTACATGGCAGTGGTTATTGTAGAATTAGAGAAATCCTTGAAATCAGGTAGGGTAAGTTCTACAACTTGGCTCTTTTTCAGAACTGTTTTGGCTATTAGAAGTTCTTGGAATTGTCATATAAATTTTAGAATCAGCTTATCAAATTATAAAACTAAACTTGCTGGGATACCAGTGAAAATTGCACTGAGTCTATAGATTCATTAGACTGACACCTTAACAATATTGATTCAAGAACATGATATAGGGCTTCCCTGGTGGTGCAGTGGTTGAGAGTCCGCCTGCCGATGCAGGGGACGCGGGTTCGTGCCCTGGTCAGGGAAGATCTCACATGCCGCGGAGTGGCTAGGCCCGTGAGCCATGGCCGCTAAGCCTGCGCGTCCGGAGCCTGTTCTCCACAATGGGAGAGGCCACAACAGTGAAAGGCCCGCATACCGCAAAACAAAAACAAACAAACAAAAAAAAGAACATGATATAAATCACCATTTATTTATCTTTAAATTATGTTAACAATACTTTTGGTCTTCAGTGTACAGAAATATTTTAAATATTTTGTTACATTTTCCCCTAATATTTTTATTTTTTGGATGCTATTGTAAATGGTTTTTTTGTTTGTTTCTCATTTTCAAATAGATCTTGGTCAGTCGATAGAGATACAATTTTTTGGTATACTGACCTTGTATTCTGTGACCTTGCTTTTTTGTAAATCACTTAGGATTTTCTATGTATACAACATTCTCCTTTAATAAAGGCAAATTTACTTCTTCCTTTCCAATCTGAATGTGTTTTCTTTCTTCCTCTTGCCTTGTTTCACTGACTAGGACCTCTAGTACAACAGAAAATAGACATGATGAGATCAGGCAGTCTTGCTTTGTTCCTGATCATAGGAGAAAAGCGTTTGGTCATTCACCATTAAGAATGATGTCAGACCTTTATCAGGTTTTGAGAATTCTCTTCCATTGTACATTTGCCATGAGTGTTTATCAAACTGTCAAAAAATTTTTCTGCATTTATTAAGTTGATCATATGGATTTTCTTTAACATGTTATATGATGAATTACAGTGACTGATTTTTTTAATGTATATTCAGTCACTTTCCCGAGACCACTATAATCACTGCGCTAGCTGCATTTTATAGATTTTACTATGTTTTATTTTTATTCAGTTCAAAATATTTCCAAATTTTTCCTGTTATTTTTCTCCTTTGACCATAGGTTATTTAGAAGTGTATTATTTAATTTAATTTCCAAATATTTGGGGATTTGAAATATGTATTACTGTTATTCATTTCTAATTTAATTCCATTGACATCAAAGAGCATACTTTGTATGATTCCAATTCTTTGAAGTTGAGACTTGTTTTAATGGCCCATCATATAATCTATCTTACTGAACATACACATACACATTTGAAAAACATGTATTCTGTTGTGGGGTGGAGTATTCAGTAAGTATCAGGTAGGTCATGTTTATTGAAAGCATTATCCAAATCTTGTATGTCCTTACCAATTTTCATTCTTCTTCTTCTATCAATTACTAGGAGAGAGGTGTGTTGAAATTGCCAACTGTAACTGTGGATTTGTCTTTCTTTTCCTTGACTTCTGTAAGTTTTTGTTTCATATATTTTGACGCTCTGCCATTAAGCGAAATACACATTTGGGATGTCTACATCTTATTTATGAATTGAACACTTTATCATTGTAAACTGTCCCTCTTTTCCCTGATAATATTCCTGGTTTAGAAATTTACTTTGATATTGTCATTTCAGTTTTCTTATTAGGATTTATATGTTATATTTTTCCTAGTCTTTTACTTTTAATCTATTATTTTTAGATTGAGTTTTTGTAGAATCCATATAGTTCAGTCTTACTTTTTTAACCAGTCTGACAATTAAAGCTTTTTATTTTTTTAATAAATTTATTTATTTATTTTTGGCTGCGTTGGGGCTTTGTTGCTGAGTGCGGGCTTTCTCTAGTTGAGGTGAGTGGGGGTTATTCTTTGTTGCAGTGCGCGGGCTTCTCACTGCGGTGGCTTCTCTTGTAGCGGAGCACGGGCTCTAGGCAAGTGGGCTCAGTAGTTGTGGTGCACAGGCTTAGTTGCTCCACAGCATGTGGGATCTTCCCGGACCAGGGATCAAGCCCGTGTCCCCTGCATTGGCAGGCGGATTCTTAACCACTGCGCTACCAGGGAAGCCCCCAATTAAAGCTTTTTAATTGGATCATTTAAACCAGTTACCTTTAATGTAATTAGTAATATCATTGAGTCTAAACTTACTATCTTACTATTTGTTTTTGATTTTTACAGTTTGTTTTTTTATTCTTTTTCCACATTTCATGTATTATTTTGAATTAAATGAGTAATTTTAGGATGCTATTTTATCCCCATTATTGTTTTGTGTTATAATTCTTTTATTTAATTTTTTTTAGTGATTAGTCTTGGATTTGCAGTACTTCATCATCTGACATCAACCACACTTCCAGTTTTATCTCCTACAGTTATTGTTACACTGAAATTAAACAAGCCACTGTCTATTGCCAAACATCCTCTTTACTATGCTACTAATGTGCCACACACTCTCATTCACATGTCTCATACCTATGTTTTTCAATTTTTCATTTGTTTTCAGTGGGAGGGAAAGTCTCATAGCAGCTACTCCTTCATAGGTAAAAATGGAAATTATTGCTTATAGTTTGCAATAGAGTCTTTTCATCCACCATACTTGATTTCAGCGTAGCAGTTTGTTTCTACACTAGGGTTGAGAACAACTCAACTGTGTTTTCTGAGGTTTCTTTCACCTCCAAAATGTTGTAATTCTATGGTTCTATAATATTTTGCATGTGACCAAAAACTTTTAAATTTCAAAGGGCATCCGCATCAATCACCCCATTGATCCTCACACTAATCTGTGAAAAAAAAATAGATCGGGTACAATAATGCCTATTTTACAGATAAGGAAATTAATGCCAAAGAGTTAAGTGAACTTTTCCGAAATCATGCAATGAATTTGGACCCAGAATGAATACTAGATGCCAAGTATTCAGATTTTTATTCTACTGCTCTTTTTCCAACATCAAAAATTATATTACTTTCTTAACTCTTTGTTTCCTTGACTACATTCTGATTAGATTTTTACTGAAGCATTGTCTATTGTCTAAAGCTAATCAAAGCACATGAAGGAACTAGTAATAGCAAAAAAAAAATACGTATAAAGAAAGTGACAAAGCAGTCAATGCAAAGGTGAGCAGTGCATATAAATATTTAATAACGCATTGCTAATAAATGTTCTTGTGTATGATGATATATATCACATTCTCCACAGGTTTGTATAAATCATCTAAAGCAAACTCAGCAACAAGCAAAGCTGAAATCTGTCCTCAAACTCTAGCCTTCCTCACCCCCAGAAGATCTATGTCAAGGATTTCCTATTGGAATAACATGACACCCAATACAATCTACCAGAATTTCAAACACGAAACACTGGCCTTGGTCAAGGAAAACAGAGTTTCTGGGCAGACTGTCTGGCAGCTCGCAGATAGTAATTTAGTATTTGAGAATCAACCATTCAAAACACTATACTTCCTTGGCACGCACATTAACATTGTAGACAGTAAGTCTTTGAGCATACAGAACCCTCAGCTTAGCCACCATTGCATTATCAGACCAGGAAAACTGTCACAGTTCTCACAATGGAAGGGTTGGCATAAACTTTAGTTATGTAGGGTTTGGTTAACAGATTAGTCATTGCCATTCCATTGTTATCTTCTTTTCTTGCTACGACAAGGTTACCTTCAACAACTGTAAAGATGGTGCATTCTGTCTTAACCTCAAGGGTACAGTTGCTAGTTATTCAGAATTACATCAACCCTGAAGTCATGAGGGCCTGAGGAAAACAAGAAATGTTAAAGATGGGAAATCTACTAGAGACTCCTCATTCAGCAGATAAGGAAACTGAAGCTCAGAGAAAATTTTGTGACTTGCCCAAGGTCACACAGCCAGAGAGTAGCAGAGCCAGAAGTTCAATTCAGGTCTCCAAATCATGAGGCCAGAGTTTTTTCCTGAAAATACTGTAAGACTTCCAGATTCAGTTCAAATTCCTGTAAGTTTAGAGCCAAAATTTCATTCTACTTATAAATGTGCCTAGGTATTGCAGTACTTTGAAATATCTCAGATTTTACAAAATAAGTTTAAAAGTACATGTATTTCCATACAAAGAAACATAAAGGCTCTAAGAATCTTACAGTTTTTCTTTGTATGAAAATATAAGGAGTTTATCCTATTTTTGTAGAGAACCCTATACACCTTTTTGGATGTATTTCTTCTTGGCTCCTGAGCCCCTTATCTATTAAAATTCAAACCTCTATTTATCTAGGCTAGCACTTTTGTTGTTGTTATTATTATTATTGTTTTCTTTCTTTCGTCTGATAGCAGGTGGTGTAGAATCCAATTAGGTATACCTAGGAGATTTAGATTATGTGTTTGATTTTCCTGGTCACTAACATATAGCAATGAAAATCCACCCTTGGAGTCTTACATATCAGAAAGATATACATAACGGAACTATAACTTAAAGTCAAAAGATTGAATTCTCTTCAATCACAAGAAAGGCATTGGGTATCATCTTGGCCTGGGTTTTTAAGAAATTCTGGGTCCTCTGAGGCAAGAATTAAAACGTTAACACTTTATTTAGGAGGCATAGGTAAATGGGGAGAGTAAAGGAAACAAAGAAGGAAGACAAGGGAAGATAAGACATGAAGGGATACAATATGCTATCATGCTGGCTACATTTCATAGCTAAATAAGGAGACACATGTATTTTCCCTTAGTACATGAGACTTCTCTGAAAAGGTACACAGAAGACCTGAACAGGGATAAGTTCCATTTATTAAACACTTACTAGTAAAAGAAGTTGATATCTATATTGTCTCAAAGGAAATATAAAGGAAGTTCAGGAACTTCTAAAGTTAACAGTTCTCTCCAATGTATTTCTCAATAGATTACACTATTCAATGAGTTAATGATGACATAATAGAAAGCAAACAGACCAATACAAATATCAAAGAAATTCTTTTTAATTATGAAAGTAAGATTATATGATTGATTTGATATTCAAAGACGATTTCAAGGAAATTAGTATTTTTTGAACTTCAGCTCAGAAAACTTCAAGACATGAAATATGTAAGGAAAAATACCACCAAGGAATTTCAAATTGAAACCCTTCTTTTTGATCTTGATTACAGTAATAAATATTCATGAGCACTGGAAAGCCTAATATTTACTGGGTTAATTTTTTTAACAAGTGGACACTTTTGGAGGAGTTTTCTTTGCTCCCGCTTCCTTCTTTTAAACCAGCCACCACATATACATATCTTCAAAGAAATAGGCCTTGATATCAAACATGTTTCTATTATATGACTTCTCCCCACCACACATCACCACTGATTGGATTAAAAAAAAAAAAACATAGAGCTAACACATGAGGAATTAATCTGGAGACAGATTTGAGTCATCTCATTTTCTTCCCTAGGGAAGTAGAATTGGCACACTGAGAAAATGGGTCAATTAGACTCAGATACTAGACTTCTCAGATTCAAGTATATTTGGAGCCAGGAAATCTTGTTGGGGAGGTCTGGCAAATTAAGTAAAGAAAGTCTGTTCCACTAAGAGGAGGAAGAACAAAGCAGAGATGCAGAGAGGAGTGACTATGACAGCCTGCAAGGAGTAAGAGATGGGAACAGATAACTTTCAAGCTCTGGGAAAGTAGAGTAACCACACAACTTGTCTTCCGACCCAGGCGTCTTAGTTTCTTAGGGCTGCCAAATTACTGCAGACTCAGTGGCTTAAAACAACAGAAATGTATTTTCTCAGTTCCGGAGGTCAGACGTCTGAAATCAGCAACATCGGGCCAAAATCATGGTAGCAGCAAGGCCACCTTCACTCTGGAGACCCTAAGGGAGAATCAGTTTCTTGCCTCTTCCAGCTTCTGGTGGCCCCCAGCATTCCTTGGCTTGTGGCCACATGACACCTACCTCTCTTGCCAAGGCTCCCTCTGCCTCTCTTCTAAGGAGACTCATGATTGCATGTAGGGCCCACTGAAATAATCCAGAATAGCCTCTTCAAATCAAGATGCTTAATAACTTACATCTGCAAAGACCCTTTTTCCTTATAGAGCAACATTTACAGGTTCTAAAGTTAGGAGCCATCCTTGTAGGTCACCTGAGGGCATCTGTTCCCCACCCAGACAGGATGGGGTTCAAGGAGCAGCTGATTAGGGGGCTCTGGCTCACTCAGGCCGGGAGGAGGAAGGTGTATGGAATGTGGGGTGAGCCTGCGGCAGCAGAGGCCAACATGATGTTACAACAGCCAGAAGCGTGCTGTGTGTTCTTCTGGGGAAGTTGTCCCTGGATCACTGGACCCTGGCAGTGGCCGGCTGCACAGGCTCCCCGGAAGGGGGTGTGGATAGTGACCTGTGCTTGCACACAGGCTTCTTGGTGGCGGCAGCAGCAGCCTTAGCGTTTCATGCCCGTCTCTGGGGTCCGCGCTGATAGCCACGGCTTGCACCCGTCTCTGGAGCTCATTTTGGCGGTGCTCTGAATCCCCTCTCCTCGCGCACCCCGAAACAATGGTCTCTTGCCTCTTAGGCAGGCCCAGACTTTTCCCCGGACTCCCTCCCGGCTAGCTGTGGTGCACTAGCCCCCTTCAGGCTGTGTTCACGCGGCCAACCCCAGTCCTCTCCCTGGGATCTGACCTCCAAAGCCCGAGCCTCAGCTCCCAGCCCCGCGCGCCCCGGCGGATGAGCCGACAAGCCTCTCGGGCTGGTGAGTGCTGGTCGGCACCGATCCTCTGTGCGGGAAATTCTCCGCTTTGCCCTCTGCACCCCTGTGCTGCACTCTCCTCTGTGGCTCCGAAGCTTCCCCCCCACCTCCACCACCCACAGACTCTGCCAGTGAAGGGGCTTCCTAGTGTGTGGAAACTTTTCCTCCTTCACAGCTCCCTCCCAGAGGTGCAGGTCCCATCCCTATTCTTTTGTCTCTGTTTATTCTTTTTTCTTTTGCTCTACCCAGGTACATGGGGAATTTCTTGCCTTTGGGGACGTCTGAGGTCTTCTGCCAGCGTTCAGTAGGTGTTCTGTAGGAGTTGTTCCACATGTAGATGTATTTCTGATGTATTTGTGGGGAGGAAGGTGATCTCCACGTCTTACTCCTCTGCTATCTTGAAGGTCTCTTGGTCTAGTTATTTAAATCTCTGCCAAAGCCACACTGTTTTAATCACTATAGCTTTATAATAAATTTTGATACCTGTTGGGGAAAATCCCTTAATGTCATCAAGTTCCATGAAATGTTCAAAATGCACAAATGCTTAGAAACACATAACATTCACACTAATAAACATGATACACAGCTTCCCTCTTAGCTTAAACATTGGCAGAGGGGATGTGGAAATGAACCAAATTACTTAATTTAAACATACAATCACTTATAACTGGAATTTGATTTTAGTGTATCTCTGGGCTCATATGCTGAGTATGCTTTTGCTACCTACCTAATAGAAAGAGAAAAGCAAATGCCAGATTACCTGGATATATCTCAGCCACCTATATGAGAGACATTCCAAATAATTACTCTAAACCATGTTGAAGTATATTACCTTTGGGGACAAGAAAAGTCTTTATTTACTTTCTCATAAAGGTGATGAGTTCAAAGGTGGTGAGAAAATTTTAAAATAACTGACATCTCAAGAAGATTCTATCAAAAAAAACCAAAAACTGCCTGAGGATAACACACAGACTGAGTTGCTAAAGATACAAAAGTGCATGAGTTCTTTTTGACCATGTCATTTACGGAAAAATGTATGAAGGATATTATTTGAAAACAAAACCTTGAATAAGTTTCTGGTTTACTCTAATTACCTCATACTCTCAGTCCTTCTGGTGTAAATTTTTTTTTCAGATATTATGCCTCTCTACTCATTCATGTGCCACATTTTTTCTAAAGATTACAGAATGAAAGGAATTATAGTTGAACACATAATTCTACTTGAATAATCAAGCTCATTTGGAAAGTCAGTTCTAGTATCTGCAGCTGGGCTGTAAAGGCATCACTGGGCTCTTAGCTACAAGAGTGTAAATGTCAGCAGGAGAGCACTTGGAAAATGGGTAACATCTTCCCTTCACAGCAGCGCTCTTGGTTAAATGGAATTTTGTGCTCTAAACTAAATTACTTCAAGTCTATTTGTGAAACTCAGTTGGATACATGTTTCTTATATAAACAACGGCTGGAGATAAATCTGCCAAAACCGGCACAGTGATTTGTATTTTTAGTATGTAAAATTTTTAGACCCAGAAATGGAATCCAAAGAAATATGTTATTTTAGCCCCCAAATTTCCTGGATACTTTATTGAATACATCATAAAGTTTAATACATATATTTACTATTGGTCTCTTGGTAGCACAGAAATTATACTCATTTCTCTGAACTGTCCCCCAGTGACCAAACTCATTTTTCAGGGCGTTTCAGCTGCTACCAAGTAGAAACTGGTAGCAAGGGAATTTAAATAAGTTGTCAACATTTTTCAATATTAAAGACAACACATAAGACACAACAATGCCTTTCCTCAAGGGATTAAGACTTTAACACACTTAGAAACAGAGGAAGTTCCTTTCTAACATTTTCACACATTTGATGGAAGGGCAGAGTTCCAGAGTCAGTTATCTACAAATAGGCAAAGCACCACCATGCTTCCCCTATGGAGAGGTAGAGATTTAAGGATACAAATTTGAAAAATATTCAAATAATTTTTTTTTTCCATTTAAAGGATGAAATATGCAAAATTGTGGCAGGGAGAACTGAGGTCCAAAGAATACCGAAGGCCAATGGTACAGGGTAGATCATTTCATTACCCTCAGATAACTTTTTTAAAACCTCACTCCATTAGCCTCCAGTGTATTTATCTCAGAGTCTCCATCATCTATGCCCCCACTGTCCACCTCTAAAGCAACTTTATTAGAGAGCCCCAAGTGCTGTTCAGAGAGAAAAGAAAATCCCACACCAGTATAAGCAAGATTGAAATCAGGAGTTGTACACATTTTAGGAAACGACTTTCTGTTCAGGTCCTAAATAACAGGAGAAAATTAGAGTATTTGCTATGAGGTATAACATTCTCTGCTGGGTATAGGTAATCCTGTCAGCTTAGCATATGATTTGCTAGCTAGGAAAACAGAGATATGAGTGCATGGGCCACTCCTCCCGTCCTTTTGTTTGCTTGTTTGCTGGTTCAGGACCTGTTCCAACCTTCCAGCATAGCAAAGCAGGCAAGCTGGAAAATTATATTTCCCAAGCTCCCCTGCAGCTAGCATTCTGCACGTTATTCACTTGCCACCCATCAGGTATTCTTGTGCAAGACCTTGTCAGAACTGAGTCACTTTGAAAGAAAAGCACTCACTTCAGACTTTCATGACCTGGCATGGATTTACACAAAGCAAGCAAAGCAAGCTGCAGGTCACATATTTTCCTGCACTGAGGCTGGCCAAGTTGGTGAGTTCTGTGCTGATAACTATGGTTACAGCTGCCTGAGTAGCAGTTTTATGGCCCCCAGCAGAGGCAGCAGGTCCTTTGGGAGCCTGGTCTTACACTGTGGTTCTGGAAGTAGTTCAGCCAGGGCCTGTTTCTTCAGACTTTTCAATGAAACGTTGAGCTCTTTATTTACTCCTCTAAATAAATACTCTCCTGACTCGACAAGCCACAGTGGATTTTGATGTGTTTATATAAGAACTGTGACTACTAATGTATCTTATAAATCTATAAAGTATTCTAGGGCGAAACAGAAAACAATCATTGAGTGAAATCATCCCCTAACACTCTGAAAATTAATAGTGAATTAAGAATTAAGCCCTTTGGGAGACTGGGATTGACATATACACACTACTATATATAAAATAGATAACTAATAAGGACCTACTGAATAGCACAGGGAACTCTAATCAATACTCTGTAATAGCCTATATGGGAAAAGAATCTAAAAAAGAGTGCATATAAATATATGTATAACTGATTCACTTTGCTGTACACCTGAAACTAACACAGCATTGTAAATCAGCTATACTCCAATAAAAATTTTTAAAAAAAAATTGGGACTTCCCTGGTGGTCCAGTGGTTAAGAATCCACCTTCCAATGCCGGGGACACAGGTTCGATCCCTCATAGGGGAACTAAGATCCCATATACCGCGGGGCAACCAAGCCCGCGTACCTCAACTAGAGAGACCATGTGCCGCAACTACAGATCCCACGCGCTCTGGAGCCCAGGCACCACAACTAGAGAGAAGCCCACGCGCCACAATGAAAGATGCCGCACGCTGCAACTGAGACCCAATGCAGCCAAAAATAAATAAATAAATATTTTTAAAAAAAGAATTAAGCCTTGTTTTTAACAAATGGTTTTTACATAGCTATGTAAAAATATCTGTAAGTCAAAGAGACTTTGCCTCAGACATTTGTATTTCAGAAAATACAAGCAGTCTTTACATATATAAAGCAAATTATATCCCTAAATTAATTTGCATTGGCATGATTGTGACCTTGATTGTATTTGTATAGAACGTTGGTGTTCTAAGTGGTGACTGAATTCCTAAGTCATCTCAAAAACATTACATAAGCTTTACTGGAGCAGAAATACCACAAAACTGCCATTAAAAAAAGAAATAAAAAACTATCACATTATGAAACTGGTGATTATACAAAATAGAAAGAAATTAAGTAAGAAAAATTGAATTTAGAGTGAATGCTGGTTCTGGCGGGGACAAATGAATTTCATTATATGAAGAAAACTTAGAAATTGTTATTGAGCTTCTCAACAGAATATTAGAAGTGATGATACTGATTCATTTATATGTCTAATTTTTCTTCAGAAAACTATGGCATCCCTTTTCTAAGAAATACATGTACTGCTAATATTATGCACAGCTTTTCCGCTATAATTAGTGACATTTTGAGGACTCACAAGTACAACAGAGAAGGGAGGGCCAAAGAGATAAAGACAGTACACTTCTTCTTAAGGAACTGTTAATTAGAAGAATGAGGATATTTGTGTAAATGTGCATTAAAGGGTTAACTCAGTGGGCTTGGGATGCCTCAAGCCCTTTACATTCCAAGGAAAGAACTGGCCCTTAACTAGTTCCTGGGAGATAACCCCTAAACCCTTCCTGCCTGATAAGATTGTCCTTTTATACCTGAAACCTTGAATTACATCAGATAGTTTAAGCCAACTAGATTTATGGTGAACGTCTATTTTTGTTCTCCTGGGCCCCTAGGACATGCTACATTAGTTTGACTTCCAGGGGTGGGAGGAGATAGGTAGAAACTGAATAGGTGCTCCTGGCCTACATGACTGATACCCAATAAAACCCTAAACACCAAGGCTTAGATGAGCTTCACTGGTAGGCAATACATCAGACATGTTGTCACACCCGTTGCAGGAGAATTAAGAGCTATTCAAATGAGTTCCCTGGGAGAAAACAGCTAGAAGCTGGAGCCCGGCTTCTCCTGGACTCTGCCCTATGAACCTTTTTCATTTGCTGATTTTAATCTGTATTCTTTCCCTGTAATAAGACATAACCCTGAGTATAACAGCCTTCTAAGTTCTGAGTCCTAGTGGATCATAAAAAACTGACAGTGGTTTAGGGACCCCCAGCACAGTTAATTTGAAAAGGATATTGCATAGGGTGGAGTTAACAGAAGACAGATCATGGGCGAGAATAGCATGGGCCCATTTTTTCCAGAGATGGAGAAAGAAATTTATTTATATTTTCACATGGCCTCAAAGTATCAACCATAGATTACTTATTTATCACAAAGGGGTAATGTGGGTCTACAATGGAGAGCTCTGGTGGTCACTGCCTTAAGAAGTGATCAAGCTCAGCATCACCAACAGTGAGAAGACACAAGAGGTTGATGTGTAGAATCTAGACACATGTACACACACAAACCATATTCATACACACGCCTGTCATTTATATGTGTACAATATTTGCAATTCAATTATTCATAACATGAAAATTGGATTTAGTGTAGAAGAAATGTGGGAATTTTAGAAGGATGATTGCATGTATAGTATTCTTGCATATAAACATAATTGAGTTTCTGAAATAGAATGACAGTGTATATAAAACAAATCTTTTTCATTGTACAGACCCATAGAATTATAAGGCCTTGGAGCTAAATGAAAATTTGGACGTTAGTATCACTGGCAAATTAACATCCAAATAACTCTCTCTTTGGGTAGGATACCATGCTAGTAACTATTGTTGGGATGTGGATGAGACAGATAACAAAGAAACAAAACAGCCTAACCCATACTCTTGAGAAACTCCAATTCCTGTTGGAAAGATCTGACACGTTGCTTTTGTCAAGGCTGTGATTTTCATTTCCATAAACATCTTTGAAACTCTCCTACTGAAAGATCATTGGAATCCTGGAATAAGCCAAACAAAAGGGTTGTGTAAAGGCTCCTTTGAAAGACTAAATTATTCACTTTTCAATTCCAGTGCCCAAGGGCCCAATAAAATGCTCCAGAGAAATACCATGAGAGTTGAAATGCTGTTATCTCTGGAGGGTCTCCACACTGGAAATGTGACAACTGAGAGAGAGGAAAGAACTCTGGGGCTAGGAGTCTTCAGAGGTTGGCCAGGTCCCAGGTCCCAGCTCCGCAGTGTGCTGGGTGTGTCACATGGGGAAAATTACCTAACACCACTGAGCCTCAGCTTTCATTATATAATGATGTCCACAGTGATAACACTGAGGGCTATTGTAAAAACAAAATGGCTGAAAAACATGAAAGTGTTGGTCAATTCAGCACTCTGCAAATACTAGGCAAGGAGAGTTGAAGGAGGCTTTAGGGGTTGATTCCCAGGCACTCACTCCCCCTCCTCTACCTTTCCCTTTTCTTCCTAGTTTCCACCTCCTTTCATTCAGAGTAGAAAGTTTGAAGGTCTCATGCTAACATTTATTAAAGCAGGACTTCATCAAGGAAAGTTCTAGAGGCTCCAACAGGAGAGACAGACCTGACACTCTCACATTAAACATGACTTTGGTAAGAACAAAATACACACTTATACTAAATTCGACTGCTTGAACAAGGAACTGCTTTGCTCTGGCAGGTTGCAAGGACCATCCTATATGCTAGGTACTTTCAAAAAAGTCAAGAAATTATTTGTTATGAAGAGTTTCTTAAAATTATGAGGCATATTCCTATAAGTTTTCTAGAAAAAATACACTTTCCCAAGTTGACTTATTATCTTATAAGGTGCTTGAATATTAAGGAGAAGCACAGCTCTCTATTTAGATAAATTCTCCTGAATCCAAGAGATAACTGGATAGAAGCTATCAAAAAAACTCTCAAAGCAGATAAAAATCAAAGCCACTGGCCCAAGATAAGAAAATTTTAGAAGCGCATGTACTTTCACTCTTACTGGGGAATCAGGTCTCTGGTGACAGAAGGAGTATTGGACAAGCAGTCAGTTCACTGGGGTTCAGCCATGCCTTGGCCACGGACTCATTTGGCTTTAGACAAATCACATGACTTTTAGAGCCCCAGTGTTCTCTGGGTAAATTAGATGCATGTAAAGTGTTTTTCATATTATTTTACTCTCCTTTTCTACCCTAAATTTCATTTATAATTCTCCCTTTTCTAAAACTGAGAAATTGTGAGTTAGTCCTACGATATAATTATTTCCAATCTACTCGACTGAAATGATTTTAACTTCAGAATGAAATGCTTTTATGCTTAACCCCTGACATGAAGTGCAGTGATATTTCTCATCAGACCACCGCTGAGCCAAGCACATACTGAGTTTAGCCCCCAAAATGTACTTATCACTGAATACTAATTTCACCATTCAACAGAAAATACTATGAATGGAAAGTATAAATAAATGTGTTTTTTCCAACTGCTGGGGAACCTCTGAAATGACTCCTTTACTGACTTTATTGTGGATTAATTTATCTTCTCTAAAACCAGTATGTCTCTCAAAGCACCTGTCTTAATCACCATGGCACATTTCCTCTGCTTTAGCCTAACAATACTGCACTCACAGCTCTGCCCCATCTCTCTTACCTGTGGACAACCTGAAGGGAAAACAAAAACAGAGGACTTGATTTCTGTATCAACCTCTCTGAGGCTCTAATTATGTTTCTCTAAAGGGGGGATATTAATGCCTGCAGCACATATTACATCAAATACAAGTCAAACATGTTTTTACCTTTCAATATTTTAGCAAACAATTCACTCAACACTGATTAAAAAAAATACACATGGTCTGTTTCTTGATAGTCAGATTTTTTTTTCAGCAATTTCTGCCCATATTCTAAATAGGAGAATGTTCATCCAATGCACAGTACCTTTTGCTAAATTCAATCTGACAGAAAGGTTTCAAATCCCTACCATGTGGCCTAGTTCCAAGCATTGTACTAAACTCTGGAGATGTAAAAATGAAAACAATACTAAGATGCTGTCTCTATGTTCACAGTGTTCCTATTTATTGGAGAGAGCACACCCATAAGTGAAAATAGCTAAAATCACATATACACACCTATGTATAATATTTGTTTGTTCATTATAATAAGTGCTACAATGACATGTTCAAAAATACTGTGGCAGCAACAAGGAAGGGACAGGTACTAATTCCTGCTAGGGGGTTCCAGGGAAGTTTCACAAGGAAGGTGACATTTGAATAATAAAGAAGTTACCCAGTCAAAGAAGGAAGAAGAAGGAACAAATGGTAGAGGAATCACCATGAGCAAAACCACAGAGGGCAGCAAGTGTGTAGAGAATGGGGAAGACCAGCATCATCAGAGTGAATGATTCCCAGGCAAAGTAACAAGAGACGACTAGGATGTTAAATGTCATGCCAAGGATCTTAAACACCATCAGGCTGAAAATGTATAATGAACAAAGTTTTTTAACCCTTGTTGAATGACCAAATTTCTCTTTGTTTTGAAATAACTCTGATGACAATATTGTTGATGAACTCTGGGAGTTCATCAAATGATGGAGACACAGAAGATATCCTCTTGGGGAAAGATAGGAATAGAGAAGTCAGATTCTAGAGACATTGAAGAGGCAGACCCAACTGCACTTGGTGATCAGATGAGTATAGAGATGAAGGTAGAAGGAATTAGAAAGAGGGAGGAGTCTGAACTGATTCCGAGAGATCTAGTTTGGATATGTCTCCTCAGGCAAGAGGAAAAAAAGGCAAAAATAAACAAATGCGACTACATCAAACTAAAAAGTTTTGCACACCAAAGGACACTATCAACAAGATGAAAAGGCCGCCTACTGACAGAAGATATTTGCAAATACCTGATAAGGGGCTAATATACAAAATATACATACAAAGAACTCATAGTCAACACCAAAAAACTAAACAACCCAATTAAAAAATGGGCAGAGGACCTGAATAGTCATCTTGCCAAAGACATACAAATGGCCAACAAGCACATGAAAAGCAGCTCAATGTCATTAATCTGGGAAATGCAAATCAAAACCACAATGAGCTATCACCTCACGCCTGTCAGAATGGTTATTATCCAAAGACAATAAATAGCGAGTGTCAGCAAGGATGTGGGGAAAAGGGAGCCCTTGTGCACTGTTGGTGGGAAGGTAAATTGGTGCAGCCACTATGGAAAACAGAATGGAGGCTCCTCAGAAAATTAAAAGTAAAACTACCATATGATTTAGCAATTCCACTCCTGGGTATTTACCTGAAGAAAACAAAAACATTAATTTGAAAAAACATGAACCTCTATGTTCATTGCAGTATTATTTACAGTAGCCAAGATATGGAGGCAACCCAAGTGTCCATACACTGATGAATGGATAAAGAAGATGTGGTGCACATATACAGTTGAATATTAGCCATAAAAAAGAAGGAAATCTTGCCATTTGCGAAAACATGAGTGGACCTAGAAGGTATTGTGCTAAGTGAAATAAGTCAGACAAAGAAAGACAGGTATTGTATGATTTCACTTATATATGGAATCTAAAAAACAAAACAAATGAACAAACATAACAAAACATAGTTATAGATACAGAGAACAAGCAGGAGGTTGCCAGAGAAGAGGGGGTAAAAAGAAATAGGTAAGAGAGATTAAGAGGTACAAACTTCTAGTTGCAAAATAAAGGAGTCTGAAGTATGAAATGTACAGTGTGGGGAATATAGTCAATAACTGTTTAATTTCTTTGTATGGTGATGGATCGTAATTAGACTTATTACGGTGATCATTTTGAAACATATGCATGTGTACATATGGTCATCATTTTGAAATGTACTACACTGTGTGACAGGAACTAACATGGTGCTGTAGGTCAATTACACTTCGAAAACAAGCAAACTCATAGAAAAAGAGATCAAATTTGAGGTTGCCAGAGGTGGGTGGGGGGAGGGAGGAGTAGGCAAAAGGTACACACCTCCAGTTATAAGATAAATAAGCACTAGGGTTGTAATGTACAACATGATAAATATAATTAACTCTGCTTTATGTTATATATGAAAATTAAGAGAATAAATCCTAAGAGTTCTCATCACAAGGAAAGATATTTTTTACTTAATTCTGTACCTATATGAGATAATGGATGTTCTCTAAACTTATTGTGATAATTCTTTCATGCAATGTAAGTCAAGTCATTTTGTTGAACATCCTTAACTTATACAGTGTTGTATACTAAAGTCAATAAACTGGAAGAAAATAAAAAGATCTAGCTTGGGGAATAAAGGAAAAGGAGCAGTGCTAATGGGAGAAGAAATGTGGAGGTCGACATTAGATATACAGAATAGAAGGTGTCTTCCACACATCCAAGTGAAACGTTCAGTTGTTTCTTAGAAAAATCCAACTGAGCTCAAGTGACAGGAGAATGCTAGACAGAGAGGATAAAAGGTCTCAGACTCACTGGTGCCTAAGTAGCAGCAGAGGTCACAAGGGTAGACGTGATAACCTAGGGGAAGTTTATATGGGAAGAAAAGAATAGAAATAACAACAGGGCCCTGAGGAGTACCTACATAGCAGGGACACAGAAAGAAGAGGAACCTAACAGAGAAGAAGGAGAAGTGGTGGGAGATATTGGAGTAGACCTAAGAGTCATGGTACGAAAGGGGAGAGAACAGAGTAAACCCAAACACACAAGAGCACAGGGAAAACCTATTCGGGGAGGCAGTGAGGACAACATGTGTGGCTGATTGTTCTGTTAACCAAGAAATTACCGGAAACACACACCAAAGGGAGAAACAGAGTGCTGCGCCCATCCAGAAAATCATAAGGCCTGAACTAACTCTTGGGAAGCAGGGTTAGCAAAAACGACTAAGTACCACGGAGGGAACCCAGCCTGGTCAGAGAGAGGATCTGGGAAAGATTTCCCTGAGGAGGTGTTGATGGAGCTGAGATCTGGTGGGGAAATGAGAGTTAGCTGAGTGAGAAGGAAATGAAACAATATTACAAAAAGAGGGATATTCAGGTACAAATTCTCTATGGCAGGAGGGACAAGGGCCTGGAAGAAAGTCAGTGAGCTCTGAGCCTGCGGGAAAGAACAAGCATATGAAGTTGGGAGGCGTCAGGGAACCAGACCAGAAAGGACCCCACACAGCAGAGTAATGAGAGGCCACTGAATGGTTTCAGGTTGAGAGAGAGACAATCAGATTTTGCATTTTGAAATGATCCAGTCAAGAGATTTAGTGGCTAAATGTAGGAGACCCTACAAATAGAAGGAATGTGATTTTCAAAGATGTCTACTAAGAGTGATTCATCCTAAGACATATCTCTGAGGCTAATGTGCTCAGGGTTCACACCTGCTTCATGAAGAACAGTGGGAAGGATTTTTATCTGCCCTTCTATTCATCCCAGGAGATAGACCCTTGTTTGCCAAAGAGCAATACCTGTTTGAGATACGGAGGTAGATCGTTGGTATCAGGAACCACAAATTTCCTGAAGGACCAGGAAATTGCTTCTTTTAGAGTAAATGCAAACTCTTTAGCAAAGTAAACTGCAACTGGAAAAGATCCTTTCCAATCTGGCTCTGCCTACTTCTCCAACCTCACCTCCCCGTCCGCCCCCTCTTTACCTTTTGCTGTAGCCGTACTAAACCACTTGTGGTTCTCCATTCACATCAGTCTCTCTCATTTTTGGATCTTTGTCCCTGCTTTTGCTCTACCTGGGTAATGCTTATGCATCCATCCTTCAGTTCAGAAGACGCTTCTCCCAGGAAGTCTTTTCTGAGTCCTCAACACTGAAGTAAGTTGATACCCTATCCTGATGTCTATGTGATGCCAGGTGCACCACCTGTTTCCAACCTGGAGGCTCACCAGATTTCAAAATTTGAAAATCCACCTCCTAGATGTCATTCAACTGGCAGCTGTCAGGAAGGCAGAGGGAATCTGAGAGGCTGTGGCCAAGTAGAGGTCCACATCGTGGAAAGAAAATGGTCAGAAAGCAAGGAGATCGGGAACAAGTCAGTGAGTAAAATCTATTCCTCTGTTGCTCAGAGAAATTATAAGGGATTATTTTGTGAACATGATGCTCATCTATTTTTTAAAAGCACTTAGAAACGAGTAACACAGTGGGAGATCATCACCAAGCCTCTTCCAACATCCAACAAGAGGATTCACTAAAAATCTTTCTCATTCCTTTAAAAATTTGATTTGCAAAATAGAAGTCCATTTAGTCACGTAAGTGAAGTTCAGAGATTTCAAGGAGAGTGAAATAATGTACAAAACAAAGAAAGGGATATTTGTTTCTAGGAGATTCAGCGAGGGTTGCCTGAAGGAAACAAAGACTACGGAGGGAATGAAATACTGCCCCTCCTCTAATAAACATAAAATTGGGGGTATAGCACTGTGGTTTATTCCAACTTTTTGATACTGAGCTGGACTGTGGCTTTTCCCGTCACTTCTCTCGGTAACATAATTATTTTTGCTTTATTTGCATATGCCACATCACACAACCAGGAACCAACCCAAACAACAGTATTATCATTTGGGGCAAATTCTTACACTTAAAGAAATTGGAAGAGATAGTGAAGGCAGATTCTCTAGCAAGTCACAGTAATGTGACCATGCAATTTATCAAGAGAGACACGAGCTGCCAGTGATATTTAAAAATCAATTTCAGGACTTGGAGGGTTTTACTAAAGTTACAGAGAAGTTTGAACAGCCAAAGTCCCCAACGGCTGCAATGTAAGCTCAACCGTTGGTCCAAGTGCTATCATTTTCGCCCTGCTCTGGAAATTAAGCAGCTCTGAGTTGATAAAGCCCATAATTTAACATGTAGGGCAAATTGCTAAAGCACTTGACCAGTGAGGTACTAATCTTCCTTTCCTATGTGAACTCAGACTGACTCCTGACAGCAAAATCAATTGAAGAGATTTACCCTAGGGATAGCTTCTAAACAGCAGTGTAATCAGGAGATAAGGAAATTGATGGAGAGCGCGTTATCACAGCCCTCCACCGACACGCCAGCAGCTGCCAAAGGCTTCCCACAGTCCTGAGCCTAGAGTTGCATCAGAGATCCTCTCAAGCAAATCGCATTGAACTCAAGGTATTTAAAGGTCGAGAAACCTTTTCCCATATTGATTTAACCTCCTCACCTGAAACACTTGTGGTCGAGCAAATTTGTCACATTGGTTTCCAGAGACAGCAATAGAATTATTTTTTTAAAAAACAAAGACAAACAAACAAACAAAATAAACAACCTCTGCTTTTCCATGTTTTACAGAATGCTTTGAGCTACAGGCTCCATGTATTTGACGGCTGCCAAACTTGCAGCTGGTTTATGGCTTCTTAAAATAAACTGCTTTGAAGTCAAGAGTGTTCCAGAAATCCAATATTTTAATCTTGTGAGTCTTCCATTTAAAGCAAATAACCATTTGTTGCTTAAATTGATGAAAAGAGGGACTTCCCTGGCAGTCCAGCAGTTAAGACTCCGCACTTCGACTGCAGGGGACACGGGTTCAATCCCTGGTCGGGGAACTAAGATCCCACATGCCTCGCAGTGCGGTCAAAAAGTAGGAAAAAAAGATTGATGAAAAGATACTTACGGCCTCATTGCCCCATTGCTACATGTTACGTCTTGAGACCCCCGCCTCCATCCCTACAGCAGAGAATGCAGTGTGGTACTGTAGAAAACGCAAGCATATCTCAGTGTGAACCGCCACTCTATAGCTTGCTAGCCGTGTATACTTGAGCAAGTGTTTAACCTCCTGGACTGTTTCCTTACCTGTATTTTTTTATCACCTGCCTCCAAGGGTTGTTATGAGAATTGAATGAAATAACATAAAGTACTTACACAGGCCATGACACAAAAGAATGTAAACACTATTTACCTTTATTCTTTTCTTAGTACTAATGTTTGGTCTGAGTGTTGAATAAATTTAAATCTCCTGTCTAAATATCAGAGCACGCTTGGAGTAATACCAGGAAAGGACACTCATCCCAGAGCTGAAATTCCCATGATTTTCTCTCTACACATTCTTTAAGCAACCGATCCATTACATAAATTCCCCCAAATCCTACTAACATTGTCTCCACATATGCTGGCTTATCTCTACTTGTGTCTGCCACCGTTACCCTCCCACAAGCCAAGTGAGTTTCAAAATAAATTCACTTTATACATAAAAGGACTTCAATATAATTGTGGTGATTCTGTCTACAGTTAAATTATGGCTATTTTGTAAACTTATAAATGTATAAAGACTGAGTTTTCACAGAAAGTTCTTTAGCGAGTCAAATGTAATAACCTAGGAGAGGAAGAGCTAGCATATTCATTGGGTTTTACGGAGGGCCTGTCACCAAATTCCTGCCAATCAAATGTCAAAGAACCTTTCCATCAGACCAGAATGAGAAATTAGAAAGGTACAGGTGATCTGGATACCTGTGCTGTGAAAGGGGCATAAGTTTAAAGGAGGAAGGAATTTGCCAGGAAGACAGGATAGCAGTCAGAGGCCACTTGAATGTTGATTAGGAAGAAAGTTAGGAAGAAAAGAAGCTAAGCAAGACCCCTGTTAAGTGGCACCATCCCTTTGCAGTTAAAACAAAATTATCTTGGATTGGATTACTAGAAAATGGGCCTCTTTCAAGTCAAGCAAGCTGAAAACAGCTTCACAGAATGCTAAAAATTCAAGCATGAAAAAAGACTAAGTGTCACCTAATCATCCAAAGCTTAGATGCCTGTTATAACATCCCAAGAAATGAGGCATCTATTCTGGAATACCTCCAATGGCTTAAGAAATAAATCACACACATTCCAACTTTAGATGGCTGTGACCATTGGAAACTTCTTCCATAGCTGGAGCCAAAAATCTCTCTCCCTGGACGTTCTATTACTGGTTAAAACGCTAACATTCAAGTCTTCACAGAAAGTCTAATTATATGTTCAAATGACAACCCTTCAAATATCAGAAGACAGTTATCACATCACCCAAGTGTTCTCTTCCCCAGAATATTTATTTATTCTCACTTCATTCAGTACATTATTTATATGACACGGCTTAACCACATTGGTTACTCTCTCTTGTACCTCTTGGCTACTTCGTCTGTCTAAAGCCTCTTAAACTGACGTACCAGAGCAGAGAAGGAACAAAGTTATAACTACTCTCTTGTATGAGTATTCCTACAATCTCAAATCATATTCTCTTGTCTTTGAAAGCCTCATCACACACTAAGTCAATTGTGTACTTACTGCCAACGAAAACCTGTCTCTAGAGTAGATCTGGAAATTAATAATGGACCATATATTCAGATCTGTTAAATTTTAGCCTATTGGATTCAGTCTACCCTCCAGATAAAAAATACTATTTGGTTAATGATTCTTTTATCCACAACAAGAATGAATAGACTTTCTGTATCTTCTTCAAAGTCATGGGCAAAAATATCAGAAATGACAAGGCTAAGAATAGAAACTTCCTCCAATTGAACAGAAATCAATTATTTCAATAGAATATTGGAATTCAATTTGTGTATCTCCATCTCATCCACAAATTAAGGAGACCGTGTCAAATTCCTCGATTAAGTTCAGATATACAGTATCATTTTGTATCATTTCCTCGACAAGAAATCCTATCAAAGAAAGAAAGTCAGTCTAGGATGAACTTGTGTCAACCCAGTACATATCCCAGTGATCGTTCTCTACTTATGGTAGATGACAAATCTTTTAAATAAGCCACCTCTACTGGTACCATGGTTATGTATAAAAATAACTTCTTTAAATTTTCTAAATGAATACTGAGATATTTAGAGATAAAATTACATGATATCTGGCATTGTGGTAAAATTATCAGCAAAAAAAGGGGGAAGGGTTGTAATAGATTAACAACACACATGGGTAAATATTGACAGAAAAGTGTATTGTGTTTACAGAGATCACCTTTTATTTAAAAACTTTTAGGATAACTGTCAACTGGACAACATCCCACATCTTCCCCAGTTTCCACAATTTCTTTGCAATAACAAATAGTGATTCAGTTCATTTGTTTGAATTTTCTGAGTACCCTAAGGTGTCATTCATTTGCTTCATAAGATTTGGATTCACCTGAACTGCTAATGTTCTCTCACCTCTGTATTTGTAGAGTTTGCATTTTCCCATTCTAATGTCTGCCCCACTCTTTTTAGTATGATGATCAAGCCGATACAAGGAAATCTACTGGATTATACGTAATATAGCACCTTCTTCCCACCTCTGTTACCTTGCCTCTTCCTTGATCTTTTTCTAGCTCTGAATATATTGGAGAAATCCCATTTTATTTTTATTATCAGTGGCAATTTCTGCAAACCTGTGTATACTTGAGTGTTACAGACTAATGTCCATTTATACATGTGGATCATCCTCACATATTTATTAACTGACTTGTATCACTCATACATCTCTTTCTAAAGTCTGAGTTCACTAGAGATCTCTCTATGCAATGACCTTAATTTCTTTTTGGAATTCCCCCTAATTGTTATCAGATGGATGGTTTACAATATGGAGAATCAGAACTGTATTTGTAAGAAGCTCCTAAACCTGTTGTCATCTTCCCTTGGATACAGCATGCAATGAAGTCATGCCCATGTTATCCTTGATCTTTTTTGAAAACTGCCCTCTTGAAGTCTGTAGCACATGACCAAACATGCCAGGTTTCCCTTCTGTGGTTACCACAAACTCTAAGAAGTCACAGGATTTTCCCCAAAGCTTCTGCCCCTTTCACTTTGGCAATACCTTTTTGCTAGATGTCACAGACAGACCCAGAGGGAGTGTTCTTTTACTAGCCTATCTTTCGGGAGACTTTGTCAACTTCTCAAAGAACTTCATGAGCTTGCAAGCACTCGGCTTCATAGCAGGTTGGGAATTCCAGCAGGTTTCTTGGTAACTAAAATCCCTCAATCATGACTGCATCTCGACACAGATCATCTTTTGGATCTCCATCAAAAGCATGTTATCTTTTCTGTCATCTGGCCAGCTTGAAAAACCCTCCTCCAACAATATAATTTCTGATTCCCTTTTCTGTTTTCCTCATTGACAGTCCATACCATTCAGAGTTTTCTACACTTGTCTATGTCTCCTTGATACGTAACTACTTCTCTAATCTCTTATTACAAAATGTCTGTTCCTTTTAAAGACATGCTGTCATAATCGTTCAATTTTGAATCACATCTCAATGAATTTCAATAATAATTATGAAAGTATTTAAACTTCTTGCCACGTGTTAAATCTCACTGTGTCTTGTTCATTTCTCAGGTTCTGCAGAGGTACATAAGAATTGGAGGCCATAATTTTGGCTTTCAGGACCATTGCTGATTTTCCATGCAAATCACTAAGCGCCTCCTACATGCCCTGTTACTACCCTCGTTCTCCAAAATCAGAGGCTACTCCAGTGTATCTTATTATTTGGTCTCCTTCTTTTTCATATTTAGTTTAAACCTCAACCATAAAATTTTGAGGTCTATCCTCACCCTAGCCAAAACCCCACTATCCTGGGGTCTTAAGTTACAGTTCAAAAATCTAAATTCTATTTCAGCAACACCTTCCTCACTGCCATACATTCAATATAAACGTTTTCCTTTTTCATGTATTTATTCAACAGACATCTTAATACAGCGTGCTGTGGTAATAACTGAGGTTATAGTAGTGGAAAGATAAACAATGCCCCCTCCCTCTAATGAGTGTGTTGAAATAAATAAACAGGAAATTTTAACACTTGTCTATAATTCCATCCCCAGACGAGAAGATATAAGGACACCCACTGTGTACTTAAATTCTTCCATTTCTAACGGGACTTCTAAATCATCCTTACTTACCACAACTTTTCTCGGATAGACACAGTTGACCTCACGTGAGTCAACAGAATGAGATCACGGTTGGTAGGATTTGATATATTAGTGAAACCCTGTATCACATCTCATGGACCTGTTCCAGGAAAACAGAGCACTGTCCAATTTCCCATGTCAAGTTCGCATATAACTGATGATGCTATGGCCTGAATGAGAAGACACCAACCACTGTTGGGCACCTCTCCCTCCCTGACCTCATATCAGGTTTACCTGCATAGACTAGGATCTAGGAATTTTACTGATCCTTCTCTGGAGAATGGGATGCTACCATTTCTTCATAAGATCCAAATTCCCCTTTTCTGGAAAGGTCCCATAGACATATTATAACTCAAACTAAAGCATATATTCTCTGCTTTCCCCTGTGTCAGAATCTGCCACGTGCCAGTAGTATATATCTCTTACCTCTTCGTTAAAACTTCCTTTCCTGGGCTTCCCTGGTGGCGCAGTGGTTGAGAGTCCACCTACCGATGCAGGGGACACGGGTTCGTGCCCCGGTCCGGGAGGATCCCACATGCCGCGGAGCGGCTGGGCCCGTGAGCCTTGGCCACTGAGCCTGCGCGTCCGGAGCCTGTGCTCCGCAGCGGGAGAGGCCACAGCAGTGAGAGGCCCGCGTACCGCAAGGAAAAAAAAAAAAAAACTTTCTTTCCTTCTCCCTTTATTCTTTGATTATTTCTTCCATTCTGACTGGCAATCACTCATAATTTCTAATCAGGCTAGAGTTTAGAGAGTCTTATATCCTCCATGCTCGCTCTATTACAAGACAGTAAACTTTTCAAGGGAAGGAAAAAAATCTGTATTCATCTTGATGCAGTCCCTTATCCAAACTCCCTTAATACTGGCACTCCGTTAAGCTGGTGGCTCATAAACCACAGTAAACACCTTCTGAGGTGATCTGAGATGAGACGGACAGAGAGAATTGATAGATCGCATAACTGGTCAGGGCCTCAGGCAGGAAGACAAACACCTTGCAGGCTTAGACACACACTTCTGCCCCAAGCACACCTTGTAGATTGTTACAGGAAATAAGCACCTTTATGGTTTCCCTTAGGAAATATACCTTAAGCTCCTGTAACTCATTGTCCAGAGGCTCCCGGGAATACTGCCTGCAAGGAAACAAATAACGTGGCCCCTTTCCTCTCACCCCCCTGCCCCCTTCTGTTTGGAGCATGGTACCTAAACTAGTTCTCATCAGCTCTAAGATATCTTCATCTCCCTCAGCTATAGTAATGACAAAAAAGGTACATCTACAAAATACTTCTCAATCACTCTTCTTGTCTCTCTTCTATCTGTTTGCTCTGGAGTTCTCAAAGTCAGTATGAATGTCTTCTCACAGGTTTAACATTTTTTAAACATTATCTACTGCATATTATTCCTTTCAAAAAATAAGCAGGAGGTAGAAAGTGGGTGGGTATTTTATTTATGAATAGATCTGGCATGAGCACTGAAGCCTTTTATCTCACTTGAGCGCCTACTTGAGCCCAGAAAATAGAAGTGGGGACCAATAAAGGAAAGCGGCTGGCTGCTACCCTTCCACTGTTTAGCTGCTGGAAAAGTTAGAATACCAAGTCAAATATTCACTTCTAAGAAGGCTTTCAAGTAGTTAAACCACTGTGAAAATTAGCAAGCAGGGTGAGAACAGATAAAAATTCAATATTCAGATTCCCTCATGCCCTTTAAACAGAACAGTAGAGTGACTCCCCTCTGCCCCATTTGGGGAAGAAGTCATAGACATTTTCCAAACTAAGGCATTAAATGAGATAGTTCACAATCCTAGTAGTTACCCTGGGGAAATTCCCCACTTAAAATGATAGAAGAATCTCTATTAGCCTGTATAATTATAATCAGGATAGACTCTACTGAGAATACTAGAAAGTTTGCAATTTGCAAAGCTTCCAGGAAAAAAAAAAAGAGGGAGTGGGTAAGTTAACCAGTAAACCTATTCAGAATCTCCAGTAATAGTTACACAGCACAATAAATGTTTTTAAGTTTTCAGGTACTTATTATATATCTCTTTTCTTTTTATTTATTTACTTATTATTTTTGGCTGTGTTGGGTCTTCATTGCTGCATTTGGGCTTTCTCTAGTTGCAGCGAGCGGGGGCGACTCTTCGTTGCAGCGCGTGGGCTTCTCATTGCGGTGGCTTCCCTTGTTGCGGAGCACGGGCTCTAGCTACACGGGCTTCAGTAGTTGTGGCTCACAGGCTCTAGAGCACAGGCTCAGTAGCTGTGGCGCACGGGCTTAGTTGCTCTGCGGCATGTGGGATCTTCCCAGACCAGGGCTCGAACCCATGTCCCCTGCATTGGCAAGCAGATTCTTAACCACTGCACCACCAGGGAAGTCCCTATTTCTCTTCTTATATTTTATCATATTCCCAAAATAGCATCAAGATAATTTACTGCATTCATCATAGGTACAAAGTTTGACCTGTATTTTCTAGCAGAATAAACAAAACGCTACAAGTCTGCATCAAGATAGCATCAAGATAATTTACTGCATTCATCATAGGTACAAAGTAGCATCAAGATAATTTACTGCATTCATCATAGGTACAAAGTTTGACCTGTATTTTCTAGCAGAATAAACAAAACGCTACAATAGTGAGAAAAATTATTTACAAGAATTCCTCCACTTCAAATGAATTATTCCTTGATAATAATCCATTATTATTAATATGGGAGGGAATGGTCAAGTTACAAAAATATTCTAAATACTAAAAGGGTAAGGAATTTTAAGTATCAAGGAAAGCCCTAGAAGGAAGACACACAAACCAGTAATGCCGGATTCTTCATGGCTTCTAAGAGTTAACAAAAACGGGGACACAATCTCCCTTCCCATCTGTACTAGCTTCCTAGGGCTGCTATGATAAATACCACAGGCTGGGTGATTTAAACCTCAGAAATTTATTTTCTCACAATCTGGAGGCTAGAAGTCCAAGGTCAAGATATCAGCAGAGTTCTCTCCCAATAGGCCTCTCTCCTAAGGCTGGTAGATGGCTGTCTTCTCACTGTGTCCTCACATGGTCCTCCTCTGTGAGGAGGATTTCAAGGATACAAGCAATCAAAAGGCACAGTTGAAGCATGAAAGTTCTGGAACATGCCACAGGGTTCCCCAGGTCCTTCCATCTGTCCAGCCCAGAGTGATAGTGAGGTCTCTAATGAGGTACATAGGACCTCACAGCAGGAAACATTTAGGATATGGAAAACTTTCATTTTATATCAAGCTTAAAAAATATTGTCTTAGAACACTCCCTCATACCACACACAAAAATAAACTCAAAATAGCTTAAAGTCTTATAAAACATGACACCATAAAACTCCTAGACGAGAACACTGACAGAACATTCTCTGACATAAATTGTACCAATGTTTTCTTAGGTCAGTCTCCCAAGGCAATAGAAATAAAAGCAAAAATTAACAAATGGGACATAGTCAAACTTAAAAGCTTTTGCACAGCAAAGGAAACTATCAACAAAATGAAAAGACAACCTACGGACTGGAAGAAAATACTTGCAAATGATGCAACTGACAAGGGCTTAATTTCCAAAATATACAAACAGCTCACACAACTCAATAACAAAAAAAAAAAAACAACCCAATCAAAAAATGGGCAGAAGATCTGAAGAGCTGTTTTTCCAAAGAAGACATACAGATGGCCAACAGGCACATGAAAAGACACTCAACATTGCTAATTATTAGAGAAATGAAAATCAAAACTACAAGAAGGTATCACCTCACACCAGTCAGAATGGCCATCATCAAAAAGTCTGAAAATCATAAATGCTGGAGAGCTCGTGGAGAAAAGGGAACCTCCCTATACTGTTGGTGAGAATGTAAATTGATGCAGCCACTATGGAAAACAGTATGAAGGTTCCTTAAGAAACTAAAAATAGAGTAACCATGTGATCCAGCAATCCCACTCCTAGGAATATATCTGGAAAAGACAAAAACTCTAATGCAAAAAGATATATGCACCCCAATGTTCATAGCAGCACTATTTATAATAGCCAAGACATGGAAGCAAACTAAATGTTCAACAGATGAATGGACAAAGAAGATGTGGTATATATATACAACGGAATATTACTCAGCCATAAAAAAGAATGAAAGAATGCCATTTGCAGCAACATTGGATGGACCTAGAGATTATCATACTAAGTGAAGTAAATCAGACAGAGAAAGAGAAATATCATATGATATCACTTATATGTGAACTCTAAAAAAATAGTACAAATGAACTTATTTACAAAACAGAAACAGACTCAGACATAGAAAACAAACTTATGGCTACCAAAGGGGGAAGGAGGGAGGGATATACTGGGAGTATGTGATTAACAGATGTACACTACCATATATAAAATAAACAACAAGGATTTACTGCAGAGCACAGGGAACTATAATCAGTATCTTGTAATAAACTATAAAAGTATCCAAAGAATATAGATATATACATATCTATATATATAATTGAATCACTTTGCTGTATATTTGAAGCTAACATGATACTGTAAATCCACTATACTTCAATTAAAAAAAAAAAAAAAGAAAATTTTCTAGGGAGCCATGCCCCAGAAATCCATATATCCTAAATTTGGTCACCATATGCAGTCTTAAACCAGGAAAATAGATAAAGATTCTCTTCCTAGCAGATGTCATTAATTTATCTACCAGAAGTTTCAGCTATCAGCATGTTCACAACAAGATTAGATCAAGTCACTGCCTTGTTCCTTTCCCCAGGAGCATCCTCCCAGTAACAGGAGAGAAATAGATCAGGGCCAGATGCTGTAACATTTTCCCCAGGGATCCAGTGAACTCACACTTCGATTTCCCTACACGGTCTTCAGTATACCTTGCTTATTCATGTCAAAAATAATACATTTTGTGGAACATTTTATTGGGAAAAATCAGTTCAGTTATCTTTATGTGAAACAAGTGTGTATTCAGACAGGAAATACGTCTTGCTAAATGGCCATATATAAAGACTGTTGTTACTGGTCTTCATATGCATATATATATTATTATATATTTAGGGTTCACCCCACTAAAGAAGCTATCTTGCAATGGACAGCTATTGAGTTTTACAACCAACACCTCCAATTTCTGGTAACTCCTTTCCCCTTTCCGAGCTATTTGCATGATAACTGCAGTAGCACACCCTGACCCCCACCCCACCCCAACAAAATCTCCCCACTAGAACCCAGGCCCCATCAACCAACCTTTCTAAAGGTGGACACCTGATCCTAGCTGATGCTGAACCCCTTCCCTGAGAAAGCAGTTCCAGCTTTAGCTGATGCTCTCTCGAACTCAACAGCTGTCAGCAGCCACTTTTCTGCTATATACAAGGAAACCAGTTCTGCAGCAAGAGAGAAGAAATAATCAGATGCTCTGGGAGGAGTACAGGAGAGAGCACTGATGACACGCCAATCCCAGCTTCTAGGCCAACCTGGGTGCATGTCTGCCCTTGGGGTCTGTGCAACAACTGTGCCTATATCTTAGAAAAAATTTTTTCTCCTCTTAAAAAATATTTTCTGTTGCTTTCAACCAAAAGAATCCTAACCTGTATCTATAGATTTATGTTCAAAGTCTAGCACTGCCACTTCCTGAGTGTTTGACCTTAAATTATTTATCCTCTCCAAATTGAACTTTGGTTATTCATAAAATAGGGGCAATACTATTTACCTTACAAGTTTGTTTTGTAAATTAAATATTAAAGTTTCATGGATCATAGTATGCTCTCTTTAAATGGCAGGTGTTAATGGAGACTGACACTTCCAGCTGCCACCCTGGGGATCCAGCATGGTGTTCATGCCGAGGCCACGCTTCGTCCCCGGTGCTCCCAGCCAATGACTGAGCTTGACGGGGGCTACTAGAGCTGGACCACTGCTGTCTAAATTCAGGACTCTTCCAGTCTGCAGTCTTAGCTCAAGGACTTCACATCAGCCCGGTCAAAACTTTCTCAGAAACACACTGCAACCTGAGACTCTTCCCGTTGAATCTTTCCTCTCCTCTTTCCTTTCACAAGTCCCGAACCTGTATCATCACCTAAAGGCTC
This sequence comes from Lagenorhynchus albirostris, assembly GCF_949774975.1. NCBI lineage: Eukaryota > Metazoa > Chordata > Mammalia > Artiodactyla > Delphinidae > Lagenorhynchus > Lagenorhynchus albirostris. The sequence goes on from NC_083099.1 coordinate 56,054,898, forward strand.
TACCTGCTGCCTACTGTTCCCTCCCCTTTCTTCCTTCACTGGCATTTCCCCCACAAAACAATCTCAATCATATCAACATCCTAATCATGTTGACATCTGCTTCTCAAAGGACCTGAATTGACACAGTGAGAACATACTGCAGTACTTAACCTATTGACTAAGTACACTTGGTGCTGTAAATACACAACACATCCTACACCACAGCAGCCATTCCTAACTGTTCTTGGCTCTCAATCTCCGGTGGAGCCCAGACAGGATCTCACACTTCTCTTTAATGCACATTAACCATCAATTGACCTGAGTTATATACTGAGTATATAACAGTATATTTACAGGGTAGATCTGACAGTAAATTGTAATTTCTACTAACTAAGAAATTTATTAAACACTTGGTGAGGAATGACTAAGGAAAACCTCTCTGCCTTGGTTCTCTGAAGATCTTTTTCAACTTTCCTTGTTGTATGGCTGTGTCTTTCACTAAGCCCTTCCATTGCCCCAGGCTGTTACAAACCGCAAACTAGTCTGTTCTAAATCAGTATAGTACAATTTTTAAACCTTACAGAGTTTGTGAACTTTAATTTATATATGGCATCTGAATTGTATAGCCCCGTGCAATTTCTCCTAACATCCCACTAAAAACAGAGGTGAAACTACAGGGGGAAAAAAAAAAAACCTAACACAAAATATCTAAGAATATCAATTTACTGCTAATCTGAAAAGAACTTGTACAAACTCTAAGACTTACAGGACAAAATTCAGAATCAAAACTGAAGGGAAAATGCATGATTTGATACCGACCCACAGCATTTCACTCCTGACAAAGGCAGGGCGACGTTCTTTTTTTTTTTTTTTTTGCTGTACGAGGGCCTCTCACTGTTGTGGCCTCTCCCGTTGTGGAGCACAGGCTCCGGACCAGGCTCAGCGGCCATGGCTCACGGGGCTAGCCGCTCCGCGGCATGTGGGATCTTCCCGGACCGGGGCACGAACCCGTGTCCCCTGCATCGGCAGGCGGACTCTCAACCACTGCGCCACCAGGGAAGCCCTGGGTGACACTCTTTCCCTCCCACACTCTCTGCCTGCCCCATGGCTCAAGGTCCTGGGGTCCAAACCAGTCGGGGGCAATCCCATGGGGACTGCCATTGAGGTGGCCACTGTACAAGCTACCTCCTTAGTTACTGTCTTAGTTAATATCTCCCTTCCTACATCCATACAAAGAGCACAATCCAGAAATCTACACATATTATCCACAGATAGATGACGTATACGTATTATCCATAGATAGATGATGCTCTATTCTGTCCTGGAAAGAGAAGCCCCAGCACAGAAACAGAGCAGAGCGAGGAAGTGTTAACAGTGGCTTTGCTGCTTTTCATGTCCTACCTTGCTTCCGACTGTCAGAAGTCAGGTACTGACAGCAGGAGACCCTACCTCAACCAGAGTAACTGCGTAAGTTAAATGTCTACTAAACAATATACATGGGACTAAGAATAAGCACAGTAATCTACTTTTCGACCATGATTTCAGAACGATATTTAACAAGACTCAGTTGGACTCTGAGTGGGACCCAAGGCAGATACACCTTCCCTGTTGGCAAATAGTGGGCCTGGGAGAGTTTCTTTTGATTCACGCGTAAGGAAACAAAAATCCATAAGAACTATGGGGAGGAAAAAAACACTAGAAATCAATGGAACACTATCCTGAACAATCAGAAAAAATGCATACCTCTGAAAACGACGCACCAGAGGAAAACAAAAGAAAAATAGTGAAGATTATTGGCATTTTCAATAGAGTATAAAAACAGATGTACAGTAGGAACAGGCAGTAAGGTTAATTCACCTGACATATAAAATAAACCAAAAAACAGGGCTTCCTTGGTGGCGCAGTGGTCGAGAGTCCGCCTGCCAATGCAGGGGACACGGGTTTATGCCCCGGTCCGGGAAGATCCCACATGCCGCGGAGCGGCTGGGCCCGCGCGTCCGGAGCCTGTGCTCCGCAACAGGAGAGGCCACAACAGTGAGAGGCCCGCGTACCAAAAAAATTAAAAAATAAACCAGAAAGCAAATTAAATAAAAATATAATAAAAAATTAAATTGGATAAAAGGGCAAGTTGTAGGATAACATGCAAGTATAAAAACCTTCATTTAAGATTTAAAACACATGAAATGATAGTATACATTGCTATAAATGCTAACATATGTGTTAAAAATATAAAAGCTTTTATGTCAGCAATATATACACTGGCTTCAGGTCAGTGATCGTCTCGGGGGAGGAGGATGGAATAACCCATCAGAAGCAAAAGAGGGCTTCACCTGTGTCTGAAATAGTATATGTGTGTGTGTGTGTATTTGTATGTGTGTGTGTCTAGCAAACAGGGAAAAATGTTAAATTTTGTTCAACCTTCAAGGAAGCTGCATGCATGTTCCCTAGATTATCTCCATAATTTTCTGTATATTTGAAATGTGTTAAAACATTTAGGGACTTCCCTGGTGACGCAGTGGATAAGAATCTGCCTGCCAATGCAGGGGACACGGGTTCAATCCCTGGTCCGGGAAGATCCCACATGCCACAGAGTAACTTAGCCCGCGTGCCACAACTACTAAGCCTGCACACCACAACTACTGAAGCCCATGTGCCTAGAGCCTGTGCTCCGCAGCGAGAAAAGCCACCACAAGAAGCCCGCGCACCACAATGAAGAGTAGCCCCTGCTCGCCACAACTATAGAAAGCCTGCACGCAGCAACAAAGACCTAACAGCCAAAAATAAATAAAACTTTTTTTTAATTTTTTAAAAATTTAAATTTCATTATTAAACAAAATTAAGAATTAAAAAAGCCAACAAAACAAACTTAAGGCTAGTAAAAGAAAAGATAAAACACATTAAGACAACATTAGTAAACTCAAAAAATCACAGTTGAATACATCAAAAACTTAGTTCTTTGGAAAACAATTTAGATAAACATTTCTCTTAAAAATCTAGTATTAAAGGAGGAAAAATATATTCAACCTATTAAAATGAAATATTAGTATAAAAGTATATATAAAATATTCTTAAGATTTGGTTTTTATGATTTTGAAGAAATGAAATCTCAAATTAAATGAATCGTTTTTTAGTTGATTATCCAAATAGGATCAAAAAGACTTTCCATAAATATCCATGAAATAAACTGAAATTTTTATCAACATAGTACCTCAAAAAAAACCCTCTAATGTCTAAAGTTTTACCGTTAATGTTTTTCAAATATTTAAGAAAATGGTCATTTCTACATTATTAATAATGCTCCCAAAAGTCTTCAAAATCTATTATAGCTACATAATGCCCCTTATAAAACTAGTATAACCCAGATTTTACAAACTGGCAAAGAAAAAATGCACCCACCCCATAAAGCAATTTTATTTGTAAATATAGAAGTAAAATTTCTAAATAAAATGCTGGTCTACTGTCTAACAGCAAATAGCCACCTGAAAATAAAAGATTTTTCTCTCATAAGAGCAAGGATGACTTTATATCATGAAATTTATTTGCTTAATATATTAACAGATCTAATAAGAAACTCCAAGTCATGACCTGTTGGTTTGCAAACTGGCCCATACACAAAAGGCAAAGGGAGACCAAAGAAGCAGACCACTCCAGATTGGTAGGTGGCAGCTTTAATAAGTAAACCTACATAGGAGGCTTGTCTTGGGTACCACAAAACAAGGAGATCTCTGCACCAGGCCACCAGCATCTTAAAGGTTTATACAGAGGCCTTAACTGAGGCATGTGCACCATCTAGATTGTTTCCACACCACACCATCTCAGGACTAGTGTCCTTGAGGCAGCCTCTGGGAGCAGTGATGACAAGGGGAACACACTTTCCAAGGACAGGAGGTGGGGAGGGGTCTTTGAGTGCCTGGGTCCAGCCTGTGGGTCAACCAGTGGCCATGTCCTTCAAAGACCTCCAACATGACCCAAGCTAGTGCTATTAGGAGACGTTCAATAATATCCAAACTACAATGCTGACATAAATTCCTTGTAAGCTGTTCCCCAAAGATCCCTTTTTAACTTGATAAAGAATATTTATCTTAAACCAACAGCCACTTACATCCTTAGCATCTAAACAATAGATGCTTTCCCATTAAAATCAGAACAGCACAGGGACTTCCCTGGTGGTCCAGTGGCTGAGACTCCATGCTCCCAATGCAAGGGGCCGGGGTTCGATCCCTGGTCAGGGAACTAGATCCCACATGCCGCAACTAAAAGATCCCGCCCCGCATTTTGCAACTAAAAGATCCCGCATGCCGCAATGAAGATCTCGCACGCAGCAGCGAAGATCCCATGTGGCGCAACCAAATAAACTAAACTAAAACAAAACAAAATAAAATAAAAATAATCAGAACGGCACCAAGGGTCCAACTATCTAATCTGGAAGTTCTGGTCAATGCATTCACACCTGACACAGAAATTACAGTTATTAGTATCAAAAAGAGGGTAACATGAGAATGTACTAAAATGTCTGTTGGAATAACTGTAAGATAGTTATTTAAAAGACGAGTGTACAAAATCAATTGCTTTCCTTTTTTACCAGTAAAATTCCGTGTCTCTGGGCCATGTGGCAGTGGAGTCTGCCTGCACTGACTGTTTTTGGCTATGTGACTTGCTTTGGCCAACGCATCACTAGTAAATTTTATGTAATCAGAACCTTGAAAAAGTGCTTGCATGTTTCTACTACTTCTTGTGCCTCCTCTCCTCTGCAATGAGTTCGCAGGTCTCTGTCTTTGCCATCAAGTACTTACCGGACTACGCTAGTGAAAGATGAAATTCGTGGAGCTGACTCGAGTCAACCTTGTCCTACCAACAGAGGCCTCCCAGATCAGCTGGACCCCTGCACATATGAGAGCCACCTAACCTGGCCACCTAAGCGAAAACTAGAGTAAATAAAAAGATAGTTCCATGTTCTTGTAAAGAAAGGTCACTACAGCAGCTTGAAAGATCTGGAGCAAACTCACCACTAACACATATTAGTCCAGCAGTAGTCGTCATGCATTATTAGTAGAGTAATATCCATATTTTGGAATTTTTAAGTATAAATTTTATCATTGCTATATAATCTGATTTTTCCAGATTTCCCGTAATTAGCATGAACCACTTCTCTAATCAGGGTAGATTCATAAAAATAATGATTTTCTTTAAAAACGGATTCTTCATTTTAATCACTCTATGTAACAGACCTGTGTTATTCTGGGATTTAATTTGATTTGCTCTTCGTAAGTTACCTAGAGCTGCTTTCAATTACCCAGGAATAGCTTTTACCTTTGGAGGCTGCCATGAAGCCACAGAGGTTGGCAGAGAGCAGATTTCACAGATTCTCTAGTTTAAATAAACAGGAGAAACGCTCGTGCTGAGGAAAATCTGAAAAATCCTCCTGTATCGATCATTGCTGCACAAAAAATCACCCCCCCCCCCGCAACTGTTAATGCCTCAAAACATCAATAATTTACTTGCTCACATTCTTTGGATCAACAATGGGGCAGGTCTCAATTGGGAAGGCTCAACTCTGCTCCACCTGGTATTGGCTGGGCTCACTCATGTGCTTGTGATCAGGCAGCTGGTGGGCAGGGGCTGGGTCTTTCTGGAAGACCTCATTGTATGGCAGCTGGGGAGGCTTTTGGCTTGGCACCTCAGCTTGCCACTGAGCCAGCAGGCTAACTGGGCTTCCTCAAGGGAGGATTGGTTCCAAGACGGTGACAACAGAAGCTGCACAAGGCCAGCCAAGACTCAAGGTGTGGAAGGGACAGACTCCACCTCTTGATGCAAAGAGCAGCAAAGTCACATTGCAAAGGGGTGCAAGGAATTGCTACAGCCATCATTGCAAACAACTTACCATGTCCCCCTTACCCTGTTATAAATTCATTCATGGTTAGGTTAAAAAAAAAAAAGTTTTTGAATGCCTCCTAAGTGCTAAATACTGTTCTAGCCCAGGAGAATACCAATGAACAAGACAGACATAATCCTTGCCCTTGGGGGGGGTCACAGCTAGCAGGGAAGACAGGCATTGGTCAGTGATGACATGCTGTGAATGCTACAAAAAAGTACCTGGTTGGGGACTTCCCTGGTGGTCCAGTGGTTAAGACTCCGCGCTCCCAACGCAGGGGACACGGGTTCGATCCCTGGTCTGGGAACTAAGATCCCACATGCCACACGGAACAGCCAAAAACAAACAAAAAAGTACCCAGTTGGATGGGAGAATAGTGTAGGCTGACCCAATCTAGAGGGCGAGGTAGTACAGTGGAGCTAGGTTGGAGAAGGGAAGTCAGGGAAGACTTATTTCCTTTGTATAAATATCAGAGCTTTTCACTTCTTGTATCTACCTGATTCCTAATGCCTCATTTTACTATGTCTGTGCTGCACACGTATTTATTTCTCCTGGCCAAATTATTGTATGATTGCATGGTGAAAATAGAAGAAAAGTTGGGGGGAAATAATTCCTTTCAAAGAAAGTCTGGTACAATCCTGGAAAAAGGGAGAAATAACTTTTGTGAAACAGTAACTTTTTTATCATGTCAAAGTCTTCTCTTAATTTGAGGAATTTATTATAATTAAGAAAGCTGAGTCTTTCGAGCGCATAATTTTCCCTTTGATCTACAGGCCTCCAGGCTGTGAGTTCCCAGATGCCCAAAGCTAGTTTTAACGACAGTGTTTTCCTAGCAAAGGCATTTTCTGTGGCACAAAATGAAACCACAGTTGCGCGTTTTGTTAGAAGATCCAGATCGATAAGCTGAGATTCCAGGGTTTGAAAACCTGGTGTGCTGGAGGTAGTCGACTTATTAATCTATATACAGCACACTGAGAAGAAGATTTAGGGGTTTTGATGGCTGTTCAAAGAGTATTTGAGACGAAGAATCCTGTGGGAGAAAAGATGGAACACAAGAGCACGTGGCAGATTTGTCATACAGCTGCGCGAAAGCTCTCCACCAGAGTGTTATTCTCTTCCCAGCAGGTTTGTTGGAAATGTGCTTCTTGTGTTAAGTTCAAAGTGTCCCATGACAGGGCTGTGAGGTAGACACTCCGGGGGTGTGGTGTATGCTGTCAAAGAAAATAGAAAATAGCCGTGGGCTCTCTCCATGAGACGTGTGGTCAGAGTTCAGAGCACTGTGGATGCTGTTAAGGATTATGTAACCAATGAGTCAACAGACATTTCTGAATCTCTATTATGTACTAGACACTATGTCAGGTTCCAGGGATACAATGTCAAATAAGACAGACACCCTCCCTGCCCTTACAGAGATTATCATCTACTGAGGAAGTTGGATGGTGATCAAGCCATTCCAACATGATGTGAAAAGAAATGGATAGGGAAATACAGAAAACTCTGGAAACACAGTAAGAACACCTAACTCAGAGTTGAAGACTTCCCAAAAGAAGTGACACCTAAGCTGAGGATTGAAGGATGTGCAGTGATTACTCAAGAGGAGAAGACATGGACTTCTGGATAAAGGTGGCAGAATTCACTAACATGAAAGTAAAAGAACTTTTTAAATAAAAGACGTAAACACATAAGCCTATGAGGGCAAAGAGAATGGGAAATAAGACACCAACAAGCAATTCTGGAATTCGGAAAGCAGACTGACAAAGGGAAAATGACTTAGCTGAATGGAGAAAAGTGACTCTCAACCACAAGAGGGAAAAACCAAAAAGCAACACCATTTATGCTGCTGAATGAATCCGTGGTGCCTTGGTACCTGGGGAAGTAGGAGTACAGATGGCTTTAAAACAAGTGCACTGATTCAAACTCTTCTACGAGAGGGATTTGGTCCCCTCCTTCTCTTTGCCTAGCCTGGCACCTGCCCATTACCTACCCTGACAAGACACCCAAGGTTTTTCCTTTGGAGAGAGTATAACAAGTCTCTAGACTAAAAACACATGTTACAGCCCAAGGCAAGGACACATTACTGGAAGTAGGTCTCCCACTCATTGTTGAGAGACCCACCCTTCTTGAACCATTTAACATCCTAAACACATATTTACAAGTAACTCTCTGCAACTGAAAGATTCTTTTCTAAGGAATCTCAACAAATGGAAGAAAGACAAAAGTGTCTATCACTCGGATTCCCTAATCAAGTGGCATGACAAGGTCACCCTACCGTGAAGACCACAGTCAACAAGCATTCCCCACCTCCCTTACACACACAGAGCTTCCAGATAGATTTTTTGTGCCCTACTCTTAAATGTGAACAGTCAAGGATTACTGGACGTTGCAGGAAATCACCTAAAAGGGAAAGCAGGTATCTATTCTAAAGCAAACAAATCAAACTAGAAGAAACAGAGGCTGCAAAGAGAGAAGGAATCAACTTCACCCAAAAGGTCTTAACATCCTCAGCAGATTAAGAGAAGAAATAACAGACGACACCGTCTCTTCGTTTACTCAAGCCAAAATCTTTGGAGTCACCCTTGACTCCTCTCTTTTTCACACACTCATTCCTATATTCAATCTGTCTCTGCCTTCCAAACCCACACAGAATTTGACCACTTCTTATCTCATTCACTGCCACTGCCCAAGTGAGGCCCCATTCTCACCTACATTACTGCGGTAGGCTCTCCTCCTACGCTTGTGCTAACATGCAGCAGCCAGAGTGATCCTCTTTAAATACAAATTAGATTATATCACTCCCTCATCCAGAGCCCATATCAGATTCTGCTTTCAGTCAGAGTAAAAGCCAGCGAGCTTTCAGGAGCCTAAGGAGCCCCGTGTAAGCTGGATCCCCAACACCCCACCCCACCCCACCCCTTGGACTTACCTCTGACTTCCCCCATGCTGACTCCCTCAGTTCTCCTCTAGACCCACGCTGCCTCGGGGACTTGGCTTTGCTCTTCCCTTGCCTGGAACACTGTTTCCCCACATAACCCTTGGATAACTTCTTCGTCAACTTCAAATCTTTGCTCAAATGTCATGTTCTCAGTGAGACCTCCGCTGACCCGCTCCTCCACACTTCCAACCCACTTACTCTTCCATATTTTCTCCTTTTTCCACAGCCTGTACTACATTCTAACAGATATCTGTGGTTCATGGTCTGTCATTCTCCACTAGAATGTAAATTATTCAAGGGTGGGCATCTTTATTTTGCTAAATGATGTATAATCATATATACCAAGCATCTGAACACCGTGTGGCAAACAGTAGACTATGTTAGTTTCCTCGGGAGATCGTAACACAAAGTAGCACAAACTGGGTGGCTTAAACAACAGGGCTGGTAAGCAAGGCACATTCAAGAATATGAAGTAATAAGTTCAGTCTGACAGGAGCATGGAGTAAGTGCAGGGACTGTTAACGGTAAGGGAGGAGATGATGGAGTTTGGCAGCAAACAAAACATGCAGAGCTCTGTGAGCCATAAAAAGAGAGTTTGACTTTATTTTAAGAGCAATGGTGAAGGCTTTTTAAAGGGGGTTGGAAATGTGATCAGATTTGCCTCTAAATAATCACTATAACTGTAAGCACAAGCGTATGTTCTGGGTATAAATAGGCTGCATTTAACCCAAGTAAGTTCTCACGTAGGCCCCATGACTCTGCAAGCCAGCCTTTACTCAACTAACTGTTGCCTCCGAGCTCCCCTCCTGACCAGGAAGGGTCCCTGGACACCACATCCAGCCAGGTTTCTGGTAACCACGAGCACAGCTGGTCTGGCCTTCAGGCTAAAAAGTATGGGGCCGAAGGACATCCAAAGGTCCAGCATCCCAGGGTGAGGCTGGAGTCATGAATCAAAACGGACACTCCAAACAAAGCCATGAGTCGAAAAGAGGCCAGAGACAGAGAGGCACAGACCAAGTGTGAGTCAAAGAGGGCATAACAAGGGGTGAGGCCAGCAGGGGCAGCAGAGCTGATAAGAAGCGGCCTGAAGAGATACCATGAACTGCCAAAATGAAGAAAAGGGTCCTTTCCACAGGGCGCTGTAATAGTTGTCTATTACCGTGTCACAAATCACCCCAAAAGTTAATGGCTTAAAAATGATTGTATTTGCTCTTGATTCTGTGGAAGAGCAACTTGGCCTGGGCTTGGCGGGCAGCTCTTCTGTTGGTTTTGCCTTAGGCCACTCCCGCAGCTGAAGGCATCGGGCAGCTGAGTGGGACCGGGTGCTCTAAGGTGGCCTCGCTCCTGTGCCTGCTGGCTGGTGCTGGCCACTGGCTCGTTGGTCTGGGGTGGTCTCTGTTTGATATGACCTCTCATCTTCTTGTTGGTTAGACCACGTTTTGCCCTATGGCAATTACAGGGCAACATTCCAAAAGAGTGAGAACTGAGGTTTCAGGCCTGGTTGGAATTCCCACAACATTATTTTTACCACAGTCGACTGGTTAGAGTGAATCCCGAGCCCAGCCCAGACTCAAGGGGGTGGAGCAGATCCTTCACCTCTCAATGGGAGGGGCATCCAGATCACACTGGAAAGGAGCATGCGCACAGGGAGGGGAGAAGCTGTTGCAGTCAGCTTGGCAAACGCTGCATCCCACGTGCCTATCTATAGGTGGCCACGTCAGTCCAGAGGCCTCTGGGAGCCCGTGGAGGTGAAAATGGCTAAGTATCACACCAGCTCGTTTCTCAATAAACAACAGCAGGACACCTTTGTTTTCCATAAGGACTCAAAGCAGTCCGAATCCACAAACGCTATGTCTTATTGCACGCCATCAGTTATTCGGAAAGTAATTTCATCCACAGGTGCTTTGAACAGAGATTTGAATTGTAAATAAGAACTTGGGCGGGTGGGTGATATTACAGTCAGTGAATTTGTTTCTGGATGTTTCATAGCAGGGTATTATTATAAATTAGCTTTAATTCACTCATCTATGTAATACATTTACTTCAAAAATTCCACCTATAAAATACTATAAGATAGGCACCTTCTAACCAACATATAGAGTTACTATCATTCTGATCGGATTAGAGGAAAAGGATTATCTTTCCCTAACGGGTAGGTGACTCACTCTGAGTGTATTCGGAGCTGGAAACAGCTACCCTCCCGGACACTCCAGCTCAGGTAGCAGCCAAGCCCCACACAGCCTCTGGCTATCCAGCATTCCTTGTTTCCAAGGCTTCTGGCATAAGTCTCTTCTGGGATGCCAGCAGTCTGAGTCAGTTTGAAATGCTCATCATAGAAGCAGCATGGAGTGGACTCCACTTTGGCCTGTCATCAGGTATTAGAAGGTTGCTTGTTTCCCACCGCCTCCCTTCTCAGCCTTCGGTCTGTGGGATTCAATTCTTCTTCATATTAAAAAAGTATACAAAGAGCTGAGGAAAGGTGATGTGTGAAATTCAGAGATTATAAATAAAAAGTATGGTTTTTTTTTAAGTCAAAAATAAATTTGATGGTTTCATACTTGTTCATGGTTATATTCTCCGTTTGTTAGTTTAATCCATATGTGTCAATCACTTATTCCTCAATAAATGTTTATTGCTCAGTTTTCCCTGCTTGAGGCATGTGGCTACAAGGAAAATATGACCTCTGATCCCAGGTCAAGAGGTGGAGGCATTTGTAGAGTGAAAAGTAGATAACCAAATAATTGAAAAGGGGTTCCTTACACTGGGTTCTAACACCTTCACATGAAAAATTCAAGAGTAGATAGTCAAATCAACTTATAATATTGTATCTATGCAACCATAACAGGCCTGGCGTAGAGGGAAATAAATATTTAGTCATGTCAATTTTTTAAATTATTAGGTCCAATGTTTTATGTAAACACAGCCTTGGTGAGCACCAGTCAAGTTCTGTTCTGGGACCGTTATTAATCAATTCAACAAATGTATATGGAGCATTTTCTAGATGCAGGAAATGGGCTAAGGGAGATAAACACACCTCCCACCTTAAGAAGCTTTCAATCTAGCAGGGAGATGGACGGCTACATCACTGCGCCACGTTTCACTACAGTGTCCAAGCCAGTGAACCAACAGTCTTGTACTCTTCTCCTTAAGATGGTTATGTGATCTGAGTAAAGGAAATGAGAGGAATTTTTGCATAAAATTAAGGAAAGGAAAGCAACTGGAAATATCTTTACCGTCTAGGTAGAAATGTTATAAGAGCAAGACAAATCCATTACATATAAATTTTTTTAAATGGCAAAAATAAATGTGCTCAGTGGGAAAATAATGAAGATTTGGGGAAATATTATTTTGAAATAAGCCCCTGTAAAGTTTAAGCTGAAATAAATAAGAAGCTCTGAGTTAAATATGCCACAGAGTATCCAAATTGTTCACGCCTTTAAGTAAACTGCTTACAATATTCTTAAAATACTGAAAACTGAAGGGAGACCACCAAAGTCTACGAGAAAACGCCAAGACATCTTTACAAGCCACAAACTTTCTGATTTACCCAGCTTTGTTTTCTTACTAAAAAGTCCTAGGCAGGGGATGAGAGGAACTACAGAAGTCTTTTTAAAGCATCTAGAATATGGGCTTCCCTGGTGGCGCAGTGGTTGAGAGTCCGCCTGCCGATGCAGGGGACACGGGTTCGTGCCCCGGTCCGGCAAGATCCCACATGCCACGGAGCGGCTGGGCCCGTGAGCCATGGCCGCTGAGCCTGCGCGTCCGGAGCCTGTGCCCCGCAGCGGGAGAGGCCACAGCGGTGAGAGACCTGCGTACCGCAAAAAAAAAAAAGCATCTAGAATATAGTGGCATCATGACTAATATGCTTCAGGCTTTTACAAAGGGGGGAAAAAAATCAGATTAGACAAACTTGGGAGATGTTTTTGACAGAATGCCAGAATGAATGAATGGAACACAGTAGGTGTTGATTTTATGTCATGATAAGTTAAGCCTTTTACTTTGCAGTCAAGGAATGAAAAATAAATATCAAACTGGTCTGACCCGTTCTCCTGATTTAGTAGCGTAATCTCCAGAAATGCCAGTGAAAAACAGCACAAATGTTTGCCTAGGCCAATTCTTCTTTATTTTAGTTCATCCGTTTTCTCTTTTTTCACAAGGAAGGCAGCACCTAACAGAGCTTAATTAAGCTTACGTCTTACAGCATGAGCCACGTCGCCTTACAAAAGCAAACTTGTTAGAGGCAAGTGAGGAGAATGTGTCCTAGAACCCAGTCCATAAAGAAGCCTGTGAAGCCCTCCACAGTCTTCTATGGAGCCTTATGCCCGGTGGCTCATGCAACAAGGACTCTGTTTCACACACATGAAGAAAACAGACACTGTACACGAAGCCAGGGCAGTACTGGAAATATCCTATGTCCATGTCAGGAAAGGAACAGTGTCTCTAGGAAGATCTTATTTAGCCCTAATGACACTTCTTTACCGCCTAGGTTTGTAGCTGCTATATTCTTTCTTTTCCTTAACATTGCGAAAGAGCGTCGGAAGGATTCTCCCCAGCCCCCTTCCAAAGTGTTGAAGGCGCCATGCATTATGAAATTCCCTTAAGGTAAAAAGGTGCTTAACTGTACAGCAGTTTAGTGTGGCGGAGGAGCTGATGTGTCACAGCCTAGGGAATCAAGTTGCTATAACAACTTGCTTGCTAATGTTTTTGAGATCGGCTTGACCCCAGCAAACTGACCCATTCCCTGTCAAAGTGAAATATAAATGTTTAAAGGGGGTTCTAGATCAGGCATACAATTCAAATGGAAATGAAATCAAATGGCATTGCTCTAACTGTTCTGAGAAAGCTAATGAGAAACATTCATAGAAGTATGAATGTTTCTGTTAGGATAAGGTCAGTTGCATATGAAAATAAAAGCAAAGTAAGAGTTGCTTAAGAAAATTACAAGTTTATGATACCTTCACATAAAAGAAATCCAAATACAGACGGTGTAGGTTTGGTAGGAAAGCATGACAGGGACATCAGAAATGCAAGTTCATCTCTCTGCTCCACCAACTCAGTAAATAGCTTTCATTTTCAAGGTCATCTCATAGTCCAAGATGGCTGGTGGAGCTCCAGCCATTACAGATGCATTCCATACAATAGCAAGAGAAATGGGAGAAAAGGCAAAGAGGCCTTTTCCCCAGCCAAGTTAGCCCCCATTAAGCACTCTTCCCAGAAATCTCATATAACACTTCTGCCTGCATCTCATTGGCAAGGTCTTAGTTATAGCTAGTGGCAAGGAAGGCTGGGGAAAAAATCTTCTAGAGATATCACTGCCCTCCATGATATAAATCAGGATTCATTTAAAAGGAAAAGAGTGGGAGTGGATGTTTGGGTAAGCAACTACCTTTCCCTGACTGGTTGGATTTTTTTCCCTTGTTTATAAAACCTAACATGTGACTATGTAGTGACAGAAAACAGATCAGTGGTTGCCTGGGGATAGGAAAAAGGTACAGGAGGGGAACTACATAGGGACATGAGGCATCTTGTAGGAATGATGGACATGTTCACTATCTTGATGGTAACGATGTTTCCCAGTTCTACACACGTCCAGTGCATGCATAAATATGGGGAATGTACTGTGCTGTAGACCAAATGTTTATGTCTCCTTAAATTCATATGTTGAAACCTAATCCCCAATGTGGTGGTATTTGGAGGTAGAGGCTTTGGGAGGTGATTAGGTCATGAGGGTGGAGCCTTCAGGAATGAAATTAGTGCCTTCATAAAAGAGACCCCAGAGAGCTCCCTGGCCCCCCCCTCTGCCATGTGAGGACCCAGCAAGTAGATGGCCATCTCACCAGACAACAAATCTGCTGGAGCCTTGATCTTGGACTTCCAGCCTCCAGAACTGGGAGAAATAAATCTTTGTCGTTTATAAGCTACCTAGTCTAGGATACTTCTGTTATAGCAGCCTAAACAGACTAAGACAGATTATGCATTATTAGAGCTGTTAAAAATGTAAAGTGAGGCTTCCCTGGTGGCGCAGTGGTTGAGAGTCCGCCTGCCGATGCAGGGGACACGGGTTCGTGCCCCAGTCCGGGAAGATCCCACATGCCACGGAGCGGCTGGGCCCGTGAGCCATGGCCGCTGGGCCTGCGCGTCCGGAGCCTGTGCTCCGCAACGGGAGAGGCCACAACAGTGAGAGGCCCGCGTATCGCAAAAAAAAAAAAAAAAGTAAAGTGAAAAACTAAAAAAAAAAAGTGAAAATAACAAATGAGAATATACACACATACTTTCAGGAAACCAAGTCCTAGTACTATTAAAAGAACAGTTAGTCCCTCTTCATCATGGAGTTGCTTTTTAAAATACCCCTCCTGAGAGATTGAGAGGTTCTTATAAAAACCTGTGAACAGAGAGATAATAACGATGGTGTTAGATATCTACTGCACTGCCTCATAAGTAAGGACTGCCAAGGAGGCAACAGAAGGTGTCTTAAATTCACCAATTTTTAAGAAGCCAAACATTTTACTTGGAACAGAAACTCATTAAATCTATTTTCTTGGATTCTCCTTTTAGATCGCTGAGGAGACTTAGGTAGGAACAATTATTTTGTTCACAGTGTGAGTAGCGGTGAACAGACAAGAATTCAAAGATTCTTCTGTCTCCCATGGAGGAGGGTGAGTAGATATATTTCAGTTATTCACCCATAATCTCAAATCCCTGCTTTGAGCTTCAAATTCATATGACTGGAAGCCTAGTTGATGCCTGTGAACTCCAGAAGGACAGGACCAATGTTGGACTGACACAGAAGGTGGGTTATGCACGTGCATATATCAATGAGTGTGTGTGTGTGTGTAGAAAGAGCACAACACTGTCTAGAAAGGATTCATACAGGTTTGCTGGGGTAATTCTGCGGGAAGTGTGGACCTCCAGTTTTTATTTTATACACATGCATCATTTGCATTTTCTACAGTGAGCATGAATCGCTTTTTACAACTTTTAAAAATATATAGAAATCTAAAGGAATTCCATATCCTTCTCTCTTTTCCAACTGCTACTGATCTTCATCACTTCTTCCATGGCCGTTGTACCATCCTCCTGTTTTATTTTGTTGCCTCCAATCTCTCTCTTCCTCAGCTCTACCCTCCAAATCGCCACCAGGGTTACTAACCTATTGCTCCTCCTTAAAACCCAAAACGTACAGGGTTCAGTTCCCTCCTCAGAATGACTCCTAAGGCCGTTCACAATCAGGTCTGTGTCCCACCTTCATCCCTACTGCACATCCTCACCCTCTTTCAGTCACGCTGAATGCACCACTCCACATATCCGTCGTTCCCCTCACAAGTTGACACCTTTATCCTCACCGCTTCTGCCTCAAATGCCTTTCCCCACCAGCCTTCCTCAGAAAACCTTCTGGGAATCCTTCAAGGTCCATCTCAACGTTATCCCCTGCCTCAAGCAGAGCTCCCACCTCAATACACTGGGTGAACCTCCCTGTGAGGACTTCTACAGTGAACTGTGATACATCTGTGCTCATGTTTTCATGAGGCTGTGAGCACCACAGGAGTAACAATCCTGCCTCAGCATGTCCTGGCTCACTGCCTACCTCACAGTAGATGCTCAATAAACTTTTATTAAAGGAGTAAGAGAGAGATGCGTACATGCCCTTGGGAGATTTGTGACAAGTTCTTTTGGTTTCCTTCTACCTCTCCTCTCTTTACCCCATACCCCGTTTCCAGGAACCCACTCTGCTGAGTGCCACACCAGCACTGCCAGCAGATGCACCCCAAGGCCCCCATGCCTGACCACGCCCCACCCAGCAACGTGTTCTCCTCCCTGCTGACACCTTTGCCGAGACACTTGAAGGTTCTACTCTTTGATGATTTGCCAGGGGATATGGCCTTTGACAACTGTTCACCAAAAACCTTCAGTTTCCTTAACCAAAAGCCAATGGCTGGTTGAGTGAACTAAGTGGGACAGCACATGTAAAGCAACTCCAACAGAATCTGGGTCCCTACTACCCTCCATTTCTCCCAGTAATGTTCCCCTTTTAATAGATTCTTGAAAACAAGAAAGACTTTGCCTTTTTTTTTTTTTTTTTTTTGTGGCCTCTCCCGTTGCAGAGCACAGGCTCCGGACGCGCAGGCTCAGCGGCCATGGCTCACGGGCCCAGCCGCTCCGCGGCATGTGGGATCCTCCCGGACCGGAGCACGAACCCGTGTCCCCTGCATCGGCAGGCGGAATCTCAACCACTGCGCCACCAGGGAAGCCCGACTTTGCCATTTTTTAAATGACCATTTAATGAAGGTAACAGCAGATGACAGTAGAGGCAGTAAGGGCAAAGGTTTGGAGAGAGGATCCTGCCTGGTCCCCTCAGGTCATCTCACAAACAGCTACCTACTTTGTCTCCTTAAACAACCCTACCCTCTGGTTATCCCCGTCTTCCTCCACCTGCAGTGCTTGTTCTGCCTGTCTTCTCTGCCTACGTCACTCTTACCCATCCTTCAAGGCCCCAGTCAAAGCTCACCTCCTCTGTAGAGCCTGTTCTGATACCGCTAGAAGGACTCAGGTCACTTCTTTCTCTGTGTTTCCACAGAAGTTCATGCCTACCTCTTCCACTGGCCTATATCACATTCCACTCAAGGCCCCCAAGGGGCTGCTTCCCCACATCAGAACGAAGAGAGCTTCCCACAAGTGTCAATGTCTTCCTTCTCCAGGATGCCTAAGAGATTTTGCTTCCGAAGATGACCCAGCATTTATATCCAAAGCTGCAGACTGAGTAAAGAGGAAATTAATTATAACTGACAGAGAACTTTACATATGGAAGTCATTATTTGAGCTTGGAACAAGAAAGAGGCCCTTATTAAATCGTTTTAAAGCACAGAGTGGCAAGAGACAGCATTATCACTGGATGATGTGGCAGCAATGTCTGGCTCTCCCCTCTGCACTGGAATTTAATTTCTATCTTAAATAAATCTCACCCTCAATGGGGGTTTTGACAGTACCAGGCCATTAATGAGAAAGAAAACCCTGGAAACCTAATTATCAGCTCGAAAGACATCCAGGGACAGCTATGTCAGGAAAAGGTGTGAAATCTGACTGGTATATCATTCTGGGCCTGTGCGGCATCTCAGTGTTTGTAACTAATGCAATTATTTTTCCTCTAGGGCTGTCTCTAAGAGACATTTTAAAGAATGATATTTAAAGTGACCACATATTAGATTAAAGAAAAGGAAGTAACAAATTTTATACAGACATCATCAAAAAGAGAGCCAGGTGTGCTGACAAAGGAAATTGCTCCTTCAAGCAAGGTTATACCTATTCTCTGAAGGGCAACCTTTAAACTAAAAGGTGGAGGTAGCCAGTGAGGAATTTTTTTTTTTTTTTTGGCGGTACGTGGGCCTCTCACTGTTGTGGCCTCTCCCGTTGTGGAGCACAGGCTCCGGACGCGCAGGCTCAGTGGCCATGGCTCACGGGCCCAGCTGCTCCGTGGCATGTGGGATCTTCCCGAACAGGGGCACGAACCCGTGTCCCCTGCATCAGCAGGCAGACTCTCAACCACTGCGCCACCAGGGAAGCCCGCCAGTGAGGAATTTTAATGAAGAGAGTGGGAGGACCACTAGGACAAAAATAGTTCACATTCTATTACATTTTATTTGTCACTCAAAATAAAGGCTTTAACTGGCAAAAGCAAGCTTCTGACCAGATGATGGGAAATTGCTGGGTATGTATTAGCTGCTGTGCTATGTTTTATTGTTTTTAGTGCTATGTTTTATTCTTTCTGTCCTTCGAGGGGCCTGAATTCCATATTTCTATATGTGCACATAACCTTTAACAGCAGACCCTACTGTCTGATTATCACATTGCCTCAGAAATATTCAGAGAATTTCAGAAACATTTCACTCCAAAACGACATGTGACCGTTCATCTTACTGGAGGAAAATTTAACCGTATATATCAAAGGTCTTAAAAATGTGTCTGCCTTTGAGCCAGAAATTCACCTGGGAATTCATCTTAAGAAAATTATTAAGGATGTGTGCAAATATGTGTATGTAAGGCTGATCACTGTAGTGACAAGTTTGAACCCCTTAAACAGCTGACCATTATAAACAGCTGAAAAAAAACTATGATCCATTCATATCATGAAATACGATGGCATCTAAAATTGTATTATAGAAATATATTGACTGACACTGAGAGGTGTTCATAGTATGGTAAATAGGAAAAAATGTTACAAAACAATATGAATAGGGTGATATCACTTTTGTGAGAAATATACTGTAGTTTTTTGTTTGTTTGTTTGTTTTTACCTACTCAGGTCAGGAGATTGGTCAGTTAAAAGAAAAAAAAAAGTTAAAGTGGTAAAACATAAGAAATAGAATGAAAGAAAGATGATAGGTAGCTTATGTTAAAATGTTTAATGTTAAATGTATAAATATATATATTTTTTTGTTTTAACCTAAAACATAAATGTACACTCCTCCAGTCATTTGATAAAGGGTCAAGATTCAATTTTTTTGGTTGTGGGTCCACCTTTTATAGTTCCACATCATCTGTCTTTATGTACCACACTGTCAAATATTTCCAGTTTCGATTTCTTTAACTGGTGAGAAAACAAAAAGACTCTTGTGAAGCAGTCTAAGTCCAAAAAATGCTTCCATATTTTTATAATTTTTCTCCAACTCTGACAGTTGTCTTGCCCACACAACTAATTTGATAGCAAAAATTTAGCAAGTCACCTTTTGAAAATTTTTTCTATACTACTGAAGTTAATTTTCATAGAAATGACTCTTTGCAAAAGCATCTCTCATCAGTTTGCATAATTGAAACAACACAACCAGTATAAATAAATTTGGGGAAAAAATGCAACTGACTCTTGATCAGTAGATAAAACTGGTGGGAAGGTAAATGCATTCTTGAAAGTAGCCTGCTAGCCACATCAGGCAAAAAGTTTTTACTGAGCAAATGGAAAGCATTGTTTACCCCAGCGTGTAGCCTGAGTGGAGATCAGAGAAAAGTAGAAAGGCCCTTCTCCCAGTTGTCCGCGTGGCTGGCTCAGCAGCAGTCTTCCAATTTCAGCCTGTGCCACCTCCCTCAGAAGCCCTCCAGGACTGCCCTTACCTTTCCTCTCATCTTCATCACGTCATCTTTTCTTTTATAAAAAATCATCTGTAACTCTTATTTTTTAACCACTTGTCTATTATCTGTCTTCACCAATAGAATAAGCCTGATAATAAATCTGACTGGCCGCTAGTGCCTAGCACAGTGCTTGATACGTAGCTGTCATTTGACATTTATTGAAAGTCTGTATGCGTGTATGCATGCTTGTAGTTTAAGTGATCTAGTGGTTTCAGGGGGGAAAATACTATGTCTCGTCAGAGGCATACATACCCTAATTGCCCACAACATAAGTTGCAACCACGTTAACACTGAAAAAATAACTGAAATTGTGGCTGATAACACTATCCCGTTGTTGTCAATTATCAAGAAAAACATCCCAGGTCTCTGGTAGGTAGAAACAGCATGGACAGCAAGGGCCCTGACAATTCTCTGGGAACTTCTCCAACAGCATACAATTTCTGAAATATCTGTATTATTAACACTTTGCCCAGACAAACGTAACCTACGGAAGGCCAAGTATCTCTTCTGGTTTGATCTCTCTCTCCATGCAATTCATCAGTGGTAACATATCAAATAAGCCTAATTCTTTCTAGCATCTCTCTTTTTTACAAGGGGAAAGAACAAATTCTTTGTGATTTTCCAGAGCCCTCTGGAAATCTCAAAGACAGTTTACATGCAAAAGATATCCTTTAGGATTCAGTTTTGGGAAGGCAAGAGTCTGACACACACTGAATCCACCCCCTATAAATCGTCAGTCAGAAACTGAGCACAAAGGGCTCTGAGAGGCCATAATACCTGGGTGGAGTGGACAGGTTTCCAAGGGCAAGGGTGCCGCTCCCTCCCCGAGACACAGCCCCAGAACTGGAAAAGACAACCTGCATCAGTCAACTAAGGAGACGAAGATTCATTAATGAGAAATGCCGCAAAAAAAAAAGGGGGTGGGGGGGTGGAGGGGACCTGGGGTTTCATAGAGACAAGTAAACAAAAGAGTCATCTGCCAGTCTTAGAGGAGTCATGAGGACAGATGGGGTGGATTTTACCTCAGAACAAACAAGAGCAAGATGGTCCTTCATGGGGACAAGTATTCCCTCCTCAACTGCACTTTAGCCAGGCTCCTCTGGGCCCTCCTCTCAACTAGGCCCCACGCATGGCCTACTGACCCCGTGTAACAAGAACCCTGCCACGCCAGTTTAGCAAGAATCTCCCCACCCTTGGTAGCTACCCGAGTTTCTGTCAGTTCTTCATCCACTCACTTGCTAATCCTGCCTCTTGTCTATAAACCCACAGCTGCCCCTGTTGTACTGGAGACGAGTTCAATCTCTCCCTACTTGCAATAGTCTTCAATAAAGTCTTCCTTGACTGTTTTAACTCCATCCTGCACAATTTTTTTTTTTTTTTGGACAACCATTAGCCATTTCCAAAACACAAACGTGTGGTGGGATTTCTTAACTGTCACTGCTTTCGGGAAGCACAGGCCTGTTATAAAGTTTAACACCGTCAGAGGATATAACAAAATTGATCTCCCACGGTGGCTTCCAACAAATAATTAAGTGCTTTCAAAATCCTGATTAAGTCTAACTTCTTTCTGCCCATGAGGGAAATATCACTTATCAAAATGTATCCTTTGAGCACCTACTCTGGGTCAGACTATCTGAAAGGAACACCAAGATGATCAAGACAGGATATGAGATAAAGATATAGTATAAATATTTTTAAAGCAAAATAAATGAAAGAGATACTTATCTTCATCTTGCCCTAGCTTAGTTCTATTGTCCACCCTGGTATAGTGTCAGGAAATGATAAATCTTGAAACTGACAGCGGCTTCAAATCCTTTTTGTCAGATAAAGATGTATAAATCAATAACAGTAAATTTTTTATAAAACTAAAAAAAAAAAACAAATAGGATATGAGGGGAAATCAGCCCTCTTAAATCGAAAGAATTTCTTGTCTCGTCAAAAAGTCAACTATCCAAAAATATCCTTAAGATTTTACTCCCTTGTACAATCATGACACCTTTATAGAATTTCAATATCATAATCTCCTTTGTTCTCCAGAACAAATACTGCTCCTCCCTTTGTTTTCAAAAATGTGTTTGACCCTCTTTTCAAATGGATATTTGACATCTTTCAAGGACATTATCGGTATCCCTTTTAAATATACCCCTTTCAAATAGATTTTTGGAAGCCTGACAACTCATAAGTTCATCCTCCCTTCCCTCTTAAATGTCCCTTGGTCTCCTTTTTCTTACCTGAGTGTTATGAAGCCTCTTCTCCCCAGCTGACCACAAGGCAAAACTTGAAGGGTAGATTGAATGTAAAGGAAAGCCTGTCACTTTGATGTGTTAAAAAAACTGGCATGAGGCAGTTCCCAGCCCCTGGCTAGTGAGCCCCCTCTTTCCTTTCTGCAATGCAGGTCCTCTAAGCAGCAACACCTGGTTTTAAAGTTGAGTCTGTGGTCTCCCCCACCAGCACCAGATCCCTGCTGAGGCGAAGTTCCCTAAAATCTGGTAACATCTAAACCTAAGGTGATAGCAAACCCATGTCCAAAAAGCAGTCTAGGAATCCTAAATCCTAAATTTCTTCTGAGAAGCCAAGAGTATGATTCTCTGTCAACCAGCTCTGAAGAAGTCACTCTTTTTTAACATGAAAGTTTCTGTACAAGAACCAACTGGAACACAGCCCCAACTGATCCCCCTTCCCCTCCACCACACACACACAGTTGCATTTTTTTTATCTTAAATCTGCCAACCCATTACACATCAAACTGGCCCGTTCTGACGGTTCTGCACAGCTTCCTGCCTTCTCCCACAGGACTGCGGGGAAAATCTGTCTGCAGGCGAAAATACAGACACCAGTGAAGAGGACCCTGGATGGTTCATTTCAAATGAAAGCTTCAATTCTCCTCCTGCCTTTTCTGATATATCCTCCTTGAACTCTTCCTCCCTCATGAGACGCACAAAATTGCAAGGCAGAATCCCCCTTCACCACACTTCGTGCAGGGTGTTGTGTGGGTGGAAAAGAACAGTTCTTACTGAGAAACCTTTCCCTTGTCAGTAAGCGCATGATAATAGCACCTGCCTATTAAACGACACTCCCTTTCTGAAACTTTTATTCCACCTATAGAGCCATATTTTTGCATCAAGTTTTGCTATTGAAGTAGCTGCCAGGTTGTTATGGGCCAGTGTGGCTGCAGTTTACAGTCATTCATAAATCACTGCAAGATTGAAAACGCTTGTGACAGATGAGGCTTTAAATTGACATCCTGTCTTTTTATGGGCATTAAAAAGGTTGATCTCATAACATACTCCAGAGAAACAACCCCCGTCCCTCCTCCAGAGGGAGGAAGGGATAATGGGGGCGCAAGCTACAGCTCTCCACACGACGTGCTCTGTAAGATGGGAAAACCCGGAGCGTGAGTCTCAGCATCTGTGACTGCTTAACAGATGAGCTCCTCGATCCGTCCCCTGCCAGCAGCACCAAACTGTGAATCTCACGACCCCCAAACACCACCATAAAATTTAAAAGGAAGAGAAAATTAGATCAATTCTCCTTGGAAGGACCAAGAAAGAAATTTCTTTAATGAACATCACAAGGGCAAGCAATGGTTCCCCTGGGACCTCATGAGAAGGTGACCGGTGCCCACTTTCTATTCCCCCCGGGCCGTGGTTTCTCAACCTTGGCCATATATTAGCATCTCCTGAGGTGCTGCTGAAACTACCCCATGCCAAACCAATACCGTCAAATCTCTGGGGGTGAAGCCAAGGCCAAAGAGTTCCCCAGGTGATTCTAATATGCAGCCAGTTTTGCCAACCGCTGGTCCAAAAACAAAAAGGTAGGCAGCAGTGTGGGGAAACAGGTAGGGCACCCTGGGGAGCCGGAAACCACACACGTGGGTGTGTCCTTAACTGTTGATACCTAGCCCCAGCCAGCTGTTGCCATGAAGGAATAGGAGCGGGTTGCTGTCACGTTTTCTGATTTGTTAAAAATACCCAGAAATCTGGATATTTTTAACACCAAATCCCCTGAATTTTAAGTGTTGAAAAATAATTCAGAAAACTAGGCACACTAAACAAAGTACATCTTGGAACAACGAGTTTGCCACCTGTGCCCTAGATATGCCGATTTACACCTGAGAATTTTCCATAAATACAACTACTTCACCACCACCCACACAGATGGCCAGGATGATTCTCTCAGGACCAAAGGCCAGCTTAGTGGAGAAGTTATTAGTGGAGAAGTTCATTATTCTAATGAAACCCACAAGCAGCAGTTATACCGGCCCCGAGAGATATAAACATCAGCAACAAACACGGGAGACGTGACTGTCAGATGACCCTCCTATTTTTGTATTTGGATTCAAGTTTCCTCTAGAGAAGAAAGGGCAGCGGCATCTCTGCGGCTCCAGGTGAGGGAACCGGCTGCCACACAACCTCCGCGGCAGGGCAGTCATTGTCTGATGGGCCTCGAAACGCGGTCATATTAACCCCACACCTTCACCTGACCGCCTCTCTCAGAACCGCTGAAACAGCTCTTTTATTTGCCTTTTCAGTGTTTGCTGACACAAGAGTCTGGGAAGTGAGGGAGGGAAGGAGGACAAGAATCGGTAGCAACTTCTTCCAGCGTTAAAGCAGTGACTAACACTAATTACGTCTCTCTGACCAGCGTTCGAGCTGACCTATTTTCTCTATGAATTAATGCGGAGCGACCTACTTTTCTCCATAGTATTTATTATTTGTGGGGCTGTTTTATAGACTTTGAGACTGTTATGTTACACAGGAATGGAAAAATCTAATACAATAAAACTCCTCTCATTGAAAATAATACGGCCACATCACGAGATACAAAATTTCTTTTCTTTATGAAAAGATAGCATCTGTGAACTACATTTTGGTTGTGGGAATTAGCTAAAGGCTGCTTCAGTGGATTCATAAAAACGAAAAGAAATCTAAATACATTAATGTTTAGATATAAAACCTAAGATAAAATAATAGAGTGCATTTCTAAATTTTAAAACTTGTTTGCTTATAATGTTCCAGAGATATTTCATAAAGAAGCACAGTGTTAGTCTTACAAGACTATATATTTATATTCCTCTTGTCCCATTTATCACATGCATTATATCATCTGATTTTATTATGCCTCATAGTTTATTTATTCATTTATGAGGCCCTGGGATTTTGTTTCTTGAAATCTTAGTGGAATGTTTACTAAAAAACAGATAATTAAAAATAAAACCACACAGCTCACATGCACATTTTGTTTTATATGCAATTATAAATGTATTTTCAAGGTAATTTTAATGCCCAATTTCCACAAAGCATCTTCTTCTTCCTGTGCAGCACATACTCTAAGGAAATCTTAAAAAGAGGCTGTTTGCATAACTTTGGTAATTGCAGGCCTCAGAGATTCCACCTACCCAGGAACGCAAAGGAGTGATTTACATTCTGGTGATGAAAGGAACAGTATTTTAGGTACGTGTGTTTCCCAGAAGAAATATTATTGCCATGGGATGTTGGGAGAGGGTGGTTTGGAGACAGGTGGGAATCACTGAGATACAGAACGCAGCCGGGAGGAGCCTTCATACTCCAGCATGACAGCCATCCTGCTATCAAAATGCTCCCTCACTGACTTGCAGGATCATGGGGCACAGTGATCATCAATGCCACGTAATTACTTGGTGATGCACCCACCACACACACACACACACACACACACACACATAAAGCAGTGGGATCACCATTGCCAAGGTGCCCTGCCCTCCCACTTGCCACCCCCTGGGAAATAGACAGCAAGGCTTCCCCGGGCATGGGAAACGACCAGTACACCACCATCTCCCCAATGACACCATTTGGAATGGAGAACCTGGGACTCAGAGGCCTACAGTGGTGTGCCCTGCAGTCTTCTCCCTCCTCCTCAGATCTTCCTGTGCTGACAGAGGGAGAGAAAGGAACATGCATGAATTCCACAAAAAAGGAAGAAGATGTTTTCATCCATATAAGTTCTACCCCAAACTGAGAAGTTGGACATGACTTCAGGCCTCAGTGGCCTTTTCCCTGCTTTCTTCCTTTCTCACTCCCTTATTGAATACATTAAAGTGATTCATACTTGTCCTTCCATAGTCAGCTCAAGGGTCACTCCCTCCAGGAAGCTCTCCCAAAAGGGCCTCCCCTCCTCAGGCTGCCAGGACGCCTGCTGTGCCCCACTGCATTGTTCCTACCGCGTGACACTGTGACGCAGATGCGGGGGCTCGACTTCCCCAGCAGACGGGGACTTCCTTGAGGAGAGGACCTGGGGCTCAACATTTCTGTAGGCCTGTGCTTAGCCCAGAGTCCAGCACACAAAAGGTGCTCAGTAAACAGTAATGCATTGTCCACAAAGGCCCCCCATCACTTGGGCAGCATCTTAGCTCAATTAAGGTTGTACCCCTTCATCCACCAACATTTATTGATGACCTGCCTGCGGCAAGACTGGGATGAATACCAAACATACATGATTTAATGTAAACTCACAGCCATCCTTTAAGAAGTATATGTTCACTCATGTTTTACAGGTGAATAAACTGACACTCCAGGTAAGTTTATCTAACCCACGTCATACAGCCAGTAAATGGCAGAGCTCAGATTCAATCCCAGGTGTGTTTGACTTGAAAACCTGTTTTTCCTTTTTCATCTTAAGGCTACTCAAAGAAAAAGATTTCTACGTGTGTTATCATTAGGGAACAAATGATATATTTAAAAACAAATCTGTGAACATGGCCTTCCCACCATTACCAACTTCCTCTCTCGCTAACATCTTCATATGTTTGGAAGGCAATTGTCTTGAAAACAAAGCCAACATCATCATTTGACCTAGAAATATTAAGTATCCCACCAACTGTTTAGTGTTCACATTGTTGTATCATTTTTATCAGAAATACAGTATGTGTTGCCATATAGTTACCCACCTATAGAACAGAATTACACTCTCTACAAACAACTTCACAAACTCTATGTTGTGTCACAACCTGCATTACAACCCTGACAAGCTCCCAAAAAGTGAGAATCCTTGATCTAAAAAACGTTACTAATTACAAATTGCTAGTCATCCAACTGAATCTCCAATACTTAAATATATCTCCAGAAAATTCTCTCATAGTGAAAACAGAAGTATTTTAAAACATAACATGCAAAAAATAGGATGGAACCAGTTCCTCGGCTGGGGCCATTGTGCCTATGCCTGGGGGTGTGCAGCACAAACTTGTCTCTAGTCTTGTGTAAACTATACCCTTAAGCTTCACAGCAACCAACCATCAGCCTGGTTTATTAAAGTAAAAAAAAAAATCGCTTCTTGTTTGTAAGCTAAGTGCAAGAGGATGTAAAAATCCATCTGTAAGGCCAGTGAGAGCTGCCATAAGTAATCCCAGGAGACCTGTCACATTTAGAATGCTATTGCCACCACCATCAACTGATAGGACCAGGTTTACGAGGGTTTTCAGCATTCCGAAAAGATGTCCTCCACTCTCACAGGAAGCAATGCTGCTGCTCTTCCAGTGACTCAAAATGGACAAAAACAGAGAGTGTAACAAGCAGCATCTACAGATGCGAAGCACTGGGTCGGATGGTCCTTCCTCACGTCTGGAGGAAAGCCAGTTCTAAGATGAAGAGATGCAGGAAAGCTGTACAGCCTAGAACTGAGGTGGCTGCACCATGACACATGCTTACAGAAGGGAGCAAAGAACATGCTCTCTGTAGCAAGAGTTAAGGTTAAGGTGAGATAGCAAGAAGCACTCATTGTGTCACATGTCTGAACCCCCGCTAGACTCTCAGTATATTGAGAGTAGGAGCCACGTCTTCATGCACGCCACCAGAGGTGGTGACCATTAACAAACAGTAAGTAAAGGAAGGAAGGAATGCTTGTTTCATTCTCTCCTGGATATTCACCTTTTTAATGCTTCTCTTTTCCACTTACTGACCCGTGTCTCTTTATGAAGTAAGTCATCTTTAGGAGTGAGACGAGGGACCATGGAGACCACTATCTGAAGCGCTACACATCACTCATTTTTGTCTCCAATTCCCAGAGCAATTAGGGCAACGTAATTATAAATGTCCAAAAATCTCTGACATATGTCAAGCATCAGATATTCACTAACATTAGTAGCACATTTATTTAATCTCAAGCATCTTTCTGTATCTGATAGACTGTAAAGAGGAATTTATATGGAATGAGACAGGGTACTTCTTCCCCTATCAAAATGAATATAAATAGCTTATGAACGATGGTTCACTATAACAATTTGCATATCAAATGCACTTTACAAGAAACTGTATAACAGGCACCTAGTGTTTTAAACTCATGAATATTTGGGGTAATCAAGTAGAACACAGAATGTAAATAGAAGGAGAGGGAAAAAGAAATACTTTTGCTAAAGCTTAGCTTTGAACAGAAGATTTAAAGTTGCATTTATGTTTTTCTGCTTTTTAATTCTTGGCATGTTATCTTTAAAATATGTATTTTATATGTACATTATGTGTATGTATGTACGTATGCGTGTCTGTAGATATATAGGTATAGATATATCTGCCTCAACTTTTAAAGTAGTTTGTAAAATAAACTGATAGACAGCAGAGCATATTTAAACAGGTTATTTAGTATTCTGGTCCTAATGGGATAAGACCCTCAAGAGGAAGACTGATCACATGCGTTAATTTCATCCCAGCCATGAGATCTGGCAAACTTTAGCTCACAAATTCTTGCAAAGTACTAGAAATACCACATTCCCATGAGACAAAGTGACAGCTATGCTATTAAGTAGTGCAAGCCAAAGACTAACAGCTACATTAAACAAACACCTCCAGCGAATTTCTCTGCCCCCACTCATGCAAATGGAATATAATCTTGTCTCAGTGATTCGCAGCCCTCCTCCACATTCAATATTAGAAATATGAATTTCTAATATTTCTAATATTAATATTAATAAATATAATATTAATATTATATTGATAATATTAATTAATATTATTCTAATATGAATATTTCTAATATGACTATTTCTAATTCATATTCTGGCTTTGTTTTACTATTTTTTTCAGGGCCTCCTTTCCTCTTTTCCAGGAAGGTCGAAGATCAGGGACACAGGATTGGGGAAGGTTCCTCCCAGGTCAGACACTGGTCCAATAATCAAAAAGTCATTGGTCAGATTCAGGTAAATCTGATGTGATTAAAAATAGATAGCTCTGGTTTTTAATCACAGCTTAACACCCCAAAAGAAAATGTATTGTGATTGCTAAATTATTAACTGAACTAATTATTCTAAAAAATAGAATCCCTCAGTTAAATAAGACAAGTGTGATTTTAGCTTTGACCACTGATCTCCTCTCAGACAGAAAGATCAATCCTCTGTGAACAGGGATAGCTTAGCCGGTGTTTCCATTTTGCTTTTAGTTGTTTTTTGTACATTGCCGAAAAATCGGGCACCACCCCCCCGCTCCTGAATTTACTCCCTGTCTGGCCTTTGTTGCCCTGGTGGCAAATCTTTACTTGTTCTTATCCTTCCTCCTCTCCATCCTGCATACGTTACCAGAGTTGTAACCTTCATGCAGCATCCTTGAACCCTGCCACCATTCTTCTCTGCTGGTTCCCATCAGCTCACATCTACTACACATGCTGTCCATATCCAGCCAAAGGCTGAACACCCCTGCTCTCAAGACCCCCAGGCAGATGGGGGCCGCAAAATTTTATATCAGAGGGGCTTGAAGCTGGTAGTCTGCTATGAATTTGAAGCTGCAATTGCCCCAGGTAAGCACCTCTCAAAGGATGGGAGCTAATAGCTAGTATGGGTGTTACCTTACAATCCTACAACCTCCCTGCGGAAACCTCCAGTAAATCTAACCCACCCACAGAGGGCACACTAGCCACCTGCCTCTTGGAAGGCAGGCACCATCGGTCACATCTTTCCTATCCTCCCTCCTCCTAGTGATGGGACAGGCTGTTTATTATCTTCAGGGAACCTGGAGTTCAGGCTGAAAGAATCCCTACTGAAGCTCAGGGGAAAGATTAAGCTTAAGCAGAATCTTTAACTCAGCCAACTTTCAGAATATCTTTGAATTCATTTGTATTCACTCTGTATGAACTCAAACTTTCGGAAGGAATACCTCAGTGGAGTCACCTGTAAAAGGGGAAAAAACAAAGATAGCTACTGTGTTGAGCTTTCCTGAGGACCAAATGAGATAACACGTGGAAAGTACCTAGAACAGTCTCTAGCAGAGAGTAAACACTCAAAAACTTATTTTTACTATATTAAAATTGAATCTAGTCATTTCATTTCTCCCACAGTTATAAAATGTATCCCCCTAATGAGAGATTTAGTGAAGTCAACTATATGCAAAGCATATTAGAATTCTTTCCTGGAGGAGCAGGCAGCACTGTGGCAAGAATTTTAACCATTCGTCTGTCATCTGCTGTTTTGAGAGCAGTAACTTATTTTTACCATGTGAAACCAATAGCAATTATTGGGTAGAAGGGGTTTCTAATGAGATCACAACCATAACCCAAAGCTTCTAAGTTTCCTGGAAGAAATTACATCTCAAATGTCGTGCTGTAAACGCAGGAATGAACATGTTTCATTGGGGAAAAGACATAAGATAGTGCTGGAAGAAAATACCTCAACAATGACACTTATTTTGAAGTGGTTTTATGGCAAAATAAAGAGCATAATTTTCTCATTTTACCTGCTTTCTGG